>NW_020944201.1:162487-267749 GCF_900497805.2 Vombatus ursinus | reverse complement strand
CTTCCCTCCCTCCCTCCCTCCCTCCCTCCCCCTTTCGACACTGCCATGCTTACATGGTGGGTGTATATATGTTGCCTCAGTTCCTTCTCTGCCCAGTCATTCCTTTAAAACCTTCAATGACTCCATGAGATCACAGGACCCTAGATCTAGAGCTGGAGAGACCTCACGCCTGTCTAGTTCCATCCCCCCTCATTTTACAGAGGGGGAAACTGAAAATCACAGAGGTCAAGTGACTTTTCTGAGAGCGCACAGGTAGTAAGTGTCTGAGGCAGGATTTGAACCTGAGTTTCCTTGACTTGAAATTCGATGCTGTATCCACTACATCCTGCTGCCTTCTATTCTCTCATCTCACTAAGCTACTATCTTCTCTCTAGAAGTTCTAAGACTAAAAGTATAAGGAACGGTTTAGACTTTTTGATGTTAAAGGAAAAATAACTTCCCCTAAAAGGAAAGTTCCCCTATTAAGCACTCAGTAGGTCTTTATTGGCCTGAACTGAATTCTTTAGCTTCCTGTCTACACAATGATCCATCCTGAAGGTGTCACTTCCTTTACACCACCTTTGCCACTTACTGATATGAGAGCTTTGACAGGATTTATACAGCAGCTGAGGTCATGAGATAGTAACAGATATAAAAATTATCAATTTAGCACCAAAGATGATATAAATCTCCTGTAGTATCATGGAAATAAGTGAATCCAACAATACTTACTTATGCATTAGAGGGGGCCTAAGGTAACACGGTTCACCCTGTGGGTCTCAGGAAAATATTCTGCCTACCAGAGTCTGATGGGAATGCATCATTTCCTTCTCACCCAGCTCCACATATCTGAGGGTGACCGTAGGAATCAGTCTATTGAGTATTGTCATCAAAGAGCAAAACAACAGACTGTCTATGAAACCTGGGTCCAGAGGGATCGCTACACAGAAAAGTTCTTTCTTTCTACAGCTACTGTGCTAATGAAATGGTCATGGAACTCCTGAGTCCAGTTGCCTTTTGCTGCCAGGTGAACAGTCTCAAAACACCACAGAGCCATTGACAGTGAATCTGCTATGCTTGGAAAAGAGCTATTGTGAATTTGAACAGAGTATTTTGTTCTATTTTCCATTCCAAGGTCTGGCAGGGTACAGAAGAGGAAGAAAAATCTTCAAATGTTCAAAAGAACTTTGTCTATGTGGAAGAGTTGCAACAATTAGCAAAGACTTCTTAGGCTCAAAATATTTGAGAAAGCACTGAGCAGATGATGGCCAAAGAAAATCTGACTTATCAGTTCCTTGTTCATTGGCTTTTAAGTCAGCTCACTCTAGAAAAACCCCATTTGTTGAGGCCTTACTGCCTGTCTAGCACAGGGCTAGGCTCTATGGAAAGGGGAAGGTAGAGAAAGAGACAGAGGAAGGGTGAGGATTAAGGCAACAGCACTCCCTGGAAAGCTTTAATTCAGCTTGACTCCCATAAGTAAATGGGCTTGCTCTTTTGTTCTCCATCCCATTTCCCCCCACCTTGTACTCACCAAATTACACATCACTTTTTGACAACAACACTCCTTACCTGGATACAGGAAGAGGAAGTCTGTATTGGCAATGGGACCATTTTGTGGTAGAAAAAGGAGCTTGGATGTGGAATCAAAAAGTCCCAGGCTCAAATCCTGCCTTTGTCACTGATGACCTGTGTATCTGTGACCAAGTTACTTAAGGCCTCTGAGGTTCAGTTCCTAGATCTGTAAAATAAGAAGGTTTCATTACATAGCCTCTGAAATCCCTTTCACACCAAATCTATATTCCCATGTGTGACTTTAGCAAGTCACTTCTCTCTAGGTCTCAGTTTCCTCATCTATATACTGAATAGTTTGGATAGATAACCTCTGATATCCCTTGCACTTCGTGATCTAAAAGCTTGTGCATGACCTTGGGCAAATCATCTGTGTCAAATGAGGAGACTGGACTAGATGGTCTCTGAGGTCCCTCCCATCTCTACAACAGGGGTCATATGATCCTGTGGGCCCACTGAAGGCCTTAAAGGAAAGACTGGATAGAGAGAGACCTAAGGCCAGAGACATACACCATACATTTCAGAATGTTGGTAGTGCCTGAAAGGAGAAAGATGGCCTTGTTCAAAATGGAGTGTTATCAGTTGGAGAGGGATGGAGTACATGGTTCAGGGGCAATGAGATGAATGAAAAGCCTGAGAGACAGAGTTTCTGTGTAATTCATAATCAATAAATCCATTAGGCTAGCTGGTAATAAATTGATGATCAGTAGTCACTTTCGATAACCAAAGACAAAACCATGGAGAAGACTGAATGATTAAATACCTTTGGAAAATGAGTTGGCCCAGATAGGTGAAAATCAACTCTGACTGGTGAACAATTAGTGAAAGGGTTATTATATTAATATGAGGAGGTGGGCTTAAAGTCTTTGCCTTCTCCAGCTAAGAACATGATCATGAGACCCAGCCACTTCCAGCAAACTGGACAAAAGAATCCATCTCTACCCAAAATATCCTCGTTGGTTTTCTCCTTCACGAGCTGGATTACCCTAAACCACAATGAAGGGCTGCAAAGGCATAGATTTAATGCTTTAGGGTTGGAATTAACGTAGATTAGATTCTGTTTACACTCCAAACAGAAGTAAGGTCTTCCAATTGGTTGGGGTCCTGTCCAAGATCAATAAGCATGTTCCCTGAGGATTTGAAAACCTCAGGTATCAGCAATGACCTTCAGAGAGTGACTTACTTTCTGGGGCTGGTCCCTGTATGAGGAAATAGAGAGAAAAAGTCTTAATCCTATTTTAGTAATTGGTTATTCATATAATAGAAAAAATCAGTTCTCTCAGCAAGGAGATGAGGTTTGGAAGTAGAAAAGCCTGATTAGAATCCCAGCCCCACTACAGAGGGCAATGACTACAGCTATATTCTCACCATCTGATTGTGTGTACTCCTAGCATTATTGATTTGGTTGGTTGTATGTTTACCAGCTCTAGACATGGCAATTAAGTGGTGCAGTGGATACAAATTTGATCGGCTTTGAGCCTGAAAGATTTGAGTTCAAGTATGGCCTTTACACCCTTATGTGACCCTGAGAAAGTCAGTTGACACTTATTTTCCTCAGTTCCTCATCTGTAAAATGGTAACACACTGGAAAAGGAAATGGCAAACCACTCCAGTATCTTCGCTAAGGAAACCTCATGGATAAAAGTCCATGGCATCACATAAAGTTGGACATTACTGAGTGAATGAATAACAACAACAGGTCCTGGGATTCTGGACAAATATTTACCTTAATGCCTGATTTCACACTGGTAAAGTCTCATTGAAAGTTGATATTTCTTTTATAAATTTCCTTCAAAACAGGGATCAGTCATTTTTTTTGCATTTATTTCCTAAAAATTTTGGTTCTTTGGGTTGGGCAACATTAAGGCTTTATCCACCTACCCACAGTGGAGGGTAACATCAACTCACTGGTGTCATCACTGTTATGAAAGCATAACATAACATCTGATCATGTATCAGATGTCTTTTGATATGATGGAGAGTAATGGATAATTTTGATACTGGTGATTTACTCTGAATTGATATTCACACTGAGGGAATTCAGTACTTCTCATTTCAGAGATTTAGGATTTTGTTTAGTTCCATTCTGTCAGCTTAACCAGGAAAGATCTGTAAAACAGGGTAAAATTCAATAAAAAATATGGTTCTAAATGAGTTGCAGGTTTGGATTTGATATGGTAGAATAAATGTGTAGTAACTATATGGTCCAAAAGACAAGGATCTCAATTGTATGATATTTTTTTCTCTGGTGTAAAAATTTCATTGCACTACAATATTACATCTAAATTCTACAGTGTCCTCTGTGACCATTAGATATCACCAAAGACCGTGTTATAATAATCTTTAAAATCTTTTTTTTACCACCAGATGTCACAAAAACACTGTGACATAATCTTCAATGGCACTAAATTGGTGAAAAACCCATTTATTCAAAGCCTACTACTTGCCACACTTTGCTCTGGGTGCTAGGAGTCCAAAGATAAATAGAAACAGTCCCTGCCCCCAGAGAAAATTACATCCTCTTGATGGAGACCAACTCTGTATGAGTAACACAAAATTCAATAAGCATGACCTGTAAAAAGAGGAAGAAGAAAAGTCTCACCATTCCTTTCCAGAGGTGAAAGGTCCACAGGGATGGCAGCATGAATTTATTTTCATATATTTTCAATGTCTTGATTCGTTTTACCAAATTTTTCTTTAAGAATTTTTTTCTTCTGTAGGATGGTTCTCTGCATACTTTTGTAGTTCAGTCATTTTTAATTCATATCAGACTCTTTGTGATCCCATTTGGGGTTTTCTTCACAGAGATACTAGAGTGGTTTGCCATTTCCTTCTCTAGCTCATGTTACAGATAAGGCAACCCAGGCAAACAGGACTACGTGACTTCCCCACGGTCACACAGTTAGTAAGTGTCTGAAGCTCGATTTGAACTCAGGTCTTGCTGGCTCTGGGCTCAGAGCTTTATCCACTGAGCAACCTAGCTGCCCTCTTCTCTCTACACTAAAGCACCATAGACATGTGAACCATGCATTGGTCAAGTCTGTTAGGGTGAATGGGAGGTAGCCAAAGGGCTCAGCTCTGATGAGGGCCCTTCCTTCCAGCAGCACTGACTAGTAACTTCTTTGCCATTTTCTCATGCAGGCCCCTACCCTTCTTGCTATTAGCCACTTTTAGACTCAGTTTCCTCATATATAAAATGGGAATGATCCTAGCATTCCCTACCTAACAGGGCTTTTATATAGAAAGTACTGTATCTATTTCTCAGTTGTACAGAAATATGAGCTGTTCTATCATTAATTTTGTCTCAAGAGATCTCTGTCCTGGGAACAGGAGAGAAAGGAGGGGGAGACAACTAAGAGGAGGCTTGTGCAAAGACCAGGAATGGCCCAAATGTGAGTACCCCAAGTATATCAAATACCAGGGAACATTAGGCATGAAGAGAGACTGAGTGCTGGGAAGGATAGATTTCACAGTGAGATGGTAAAGGAAACCTGGAGTCTGGACCAGCAAGAGAGGGGCAGAGGCAGGTATGAGTGAGAGCAAAAGAGGCAAGAATGGATTTCCCATACCACTCAAAGGAAGAGAGCCAGAGAGGGAGGACATGGAGAAAAAAAGCTTGCCCCAAGGAGAGAGGAGACACTGGTGCTGCCTCAAGGCTTCTTGGGACACAGAATCTAGAGACATTAAACAAATGATGTGAATAAGAAAAAAGCAGAAAAGAGATCTAGCAATTAGGAGATCATGAAAACACTACAGAAAGGGCCCCATGGGTAGCACAAAGCCCCCCCGGGAGCAATCTCTGGTGACAAACGCCAGGTACCCTATGGAGAAGGGATTGAGCAAGGGCATTAGTGTATTTGCTCTTGAAAGAGATGTTGCCAGCTTTCTAGGAGAGAAGAGTAAAGAAATGAAACTGCCCCTCCCCACAATGCCAAAGTGCCAGAGCAGACAGCTCACAGGAACCTCGAGTCTTAGGCTTAGAAAAACTGAGAGTCAGCCTGTCATTTCCTACCTGAGACACAACAAATCCTATCTCTCTATGATATCCCTCACAAGAGGTCATCCAATCTCTGCTTGGAGTCCTTCAGTAATGGGGAACTCGCTACCTCCCAATCTAGGTCATTCCACTTTGGAAAGCTCAGTTTTTAATTATGTTAAGGCAAACCTGTATCTCAGTAATCAATCCATTAATCAATCCCAGAAATATTTGTTAAACACCTATTATGTGCCAGGCACTTTGATTCTAGTTCCCCATTCAGAAGCCACACCAAATCTAATCCCTTTGCCCTGTGAAAGTCCTTCAGATATGTGAGGAAAGCTACTATTGCCTCTGCTGTCTTCCCTCTTCAGAATGAAATGCCACTCACTTATACATTCATGGAATTTAGAGATGGCAGGGTCCAATCCCCTGCACTACAAGCGATCATGATATTCTAGATGTGGTCTGTTCAGGACCACAGAGAGTTGTTTCTATTCTTCCATTATTATTTTATCCAGCCTTGTGATTTCACTGGTGTGCGGGCACTCCAGCTTGGAGAGTCCTGCTATCGATGCAATAAGCCACAGATTAAAAAGTTGCCTGGGACACAGAGGGGTTAAAGGATTTGCTTATGGTCACATGGCCAAGCCAGTAGGTAGGACCCAGGTCTTCCTGCCTCCCAGACTGTCCCCAGGCTCCATCACATGCTTGTATTCATGCCACCTGAAATCACCCTAGCAAAGGCAGCTATGTGGCTAAGCATAGAACACTGGACAACAAGTACACACACACACACACACACACACACACACACACCCCAAACTTTTTTTCCCACCATCTGATCTCTGATAGAATTTAGGTTGTGTAGGGTACAAATGAAGTGTACTTAATCCTAGAGTGACACCCTCCTCCCCGTGATTTTTGGCAATAACTGAATAGGAAAGCAAAATAGATGTTTTCCTTTGGCAGGTAGCACAAATGAACCCATGTAAGCGCAGCAGAGCTTAACCACCTGCCATTGTATGAGTGACTGATGCTAGCTGGTTTGGCTCAATCACTGCAAATTATTGATGCGGTGAATCATTTAATCAATGTAAATATGAAAAAAGCACAAGCAGGCTTTGAAGTCCCCTGTACCAAAAAACCCAACTCCTGGGCCCCAGAATTCTTGTCCCTGGCTCTTTCAAAGAGCAAGGAGTAGGACAGGGGTCTCACACCTTTTCTGGTGGAAATCCAGATCAAGTTAGCCACTGCACCTCCCGTGGAATATGATCTCTCTAGAGGCAAAATTTAGTGTTCAGCAAGGCAAGAGCAACTAATTCCAATCACTGGTTGCCATGGTGACTGGTTGTTGCCAAGGATACCTGGAATCCTGAGTTGCTGGCATTCAGGATACCTCCTTATCAGGCCTCTATTATGCTCTTTAGGCCAGCGAGAGGGGAGTGCTTCCTTCAGCTTTGTTCTGTACTGCCAGCTGGGTACAGATCTTAATCACCAAGGGCTACGAAATATCAGGAGATACCCCCAAGTATACACTTATGTACACACAGGTATACACACACACACACACACACACACACACACACACACACACACACACGGTATACATTGAGAGAGAGAGAACAGGACAAAGACAGAAATAGAGATGCAGAGACAGAGACAGAAAGAGCCAGAGCCAGGAGAAAGAGAAATACAGATGCCGGCTGCAGAATACTATGCATAAGAAGACACATAAGGCAAGCAGCTGTTGCTAAGATACTTGCATCAGAGAAGGGAACAAACATCATCCTAGGCACTATAATGACCTCACTGATCTCCTCCTAGACAGGTGAGAAGAAACTGAGGCCCAACAAGGTTAAGTTGTTGCCCAGGGTCACACAGGTACTAAGCACCAGAGGTAGCATTGGAACCCAGGTTCTCTGACTGCATAGCAGAAAAAGTTATTTCCAGAATACAATTCTTCCTCTTAGTGCAGCTTTTGCCACCAAACCAGGTTTTCCCCAAGAGACATCAGAATTTTGCTTTAAATTTCCTCAAAGAAAGGGTAAAGGACCTTAAGCTTGGTTGTGAGCAATAAGGCTAATAACATAATGAATATAGGACAGCCTTTAATTTTACTGGTGAAAAATGCAAAGTACAAAGGATTTGTTCTTGATCACAATGCCTAGCATATACACAGCAGGCACTTAATACATGATTGTTTGATAATAATGACAATTTGACAAATAATAATGATTGTTTGATTGGTTGGGCCCATAAAAGTCAAGACAGCTTTTCTTCCATATCCAATGGTCTTATCTAAATCCCCATGATTTATCCTTAGGTTGAGATCTCCCATCCATCAAAGAGAAAGCCTTTGGGATCAGCAGAATCTACCCTTCTCCCTCTGTTGAGGTCTACCTTCCACCTTTATCTTGGCACGATGATGTTTGGGAGTGGGGCACTGATGTGACTCTAGCCCCAGAGGTGGATTTAGACAAGCTTCCACCAGGGAGTTTGGGTTGCCTTCTGTTGAATGTTGGGTATACACTTTGAATTTTCTATGCAGCTCTAGGATTTTCATCAGGAATGTTTTGAAATTCTTCCTTTAAATAAAAGTATAAGTTTTCCCCTGTGAGATTATACTATTTGGCTGGATGTGGTATTTTCTTTGTAAACTTATATTCTTTGCATTCTGGAATGTCCTGTTTCTAACTCTCAGCTCCTTTATAGGAATGGCTGAAAAATCCTGTATATTCCTGGCCGTTGCTCTTTAGTACTTGAATCCTTTCTTTTCAGGCTGCTGGTAATATTTTTGGGAAAAGATATGAAAGTGATGCAAGAGAATTATGGAAAAAGAGTCACCACTTGGGAAAAGAAAACAGCTCTTTAAAAAGTAGAATTGGCTGAATGGAAAAGTATAAAAGGTAACTGAAGAAAACAACTCCTTAAAAGTAAGATTTGGCCAAGTGAAAATTAATAACTCTATGAGACATCAAGAATCAGTAAAAAAATTCAAATGAATGAAAAAATAAAATAAAATGTTAAATGCCTCTGTGGAAAAACAAGTGACTGGGAAAATAGATCTAGGAGAGACAATGTCAGAATCATTGGACTACCTGAAAGCCATAATCAAAAGGAGGACCTGGACAGCATCTTTCAAGAAATTTTCAAGTAAAACTGCCCTGATAGCCTGGAACAAGAAGGCCAAATAGGCCTTGAAAGAATCCACTGATCCTCTCAGGAAAGAGATTCCAAAATAAAAATTGCAAGGAACATTATAGCCAAATTATAGAACTATCAGGTCAAGGAAAAAATACTGCAAGTGGCCAGATAGAAAAAATTCAAATATCAGGAAACCACAATCAGAATTAGACAGAACTTAGCAGCTGCAACATTAAAATATCAGAGGTCATGGAACATGATATGCCAGAAGGCAAAGGAGCTAAGATTACCACCAAGAATCATCTATCCAGAAAAATTAAGCAGAATAGTCTGCAGGAAAAATGGTTATTCAATGAAATAGAAGGCTTTCAATCCTTCATAAGGAGAACACTAGAACTAAATCAAAAATTTGACCTCCAATGTCACAGTCCAAGAGAAGCATAAACAGTTAAAAAGGGAAAAGAAAATATAAGGGATTCAACAGATGTAAACTCTTTACATCTCTACAGAGGAAGCTGATATTGGTAACTCTTAAAAATTGTATCAACAACATTACAGATAAATGGAATATATAGAGACCAAGGATATAGGCAGAAGATGATTTTGAGGGAAAGACATAAAAAAATTAAGGGATGAGGAGGAGTACAATGGGTGCAGAAGGAAGGGAGAGGTAGAATGGGGCAAATCATGTCAAATGAAGAGGAAAGAAGGACCTATTATAGTGGAAAGGAAGATGAGAGGATAGGTAATGGGCATTGCTTGAACTTTACTATCATCAGTATTGGCTCAAAGAGGTAATCATATATGTAATCAATTGAATATAGAAGTCTACCTTACCCAACAGAGAAGTAGGAAAGGAGGAGATTAAGTAAATGGGGGGAGGACTGACATAAGGGAGGGCACATCAAGGAAAGTGATAGACAGAAGCAAAACACTGGTGAGGAGAGAAAGTGTAAAATGAGACAGAAGACAAACAGGAAAAGAATAAGATGGAGGAAAATACACAGGTAGTAATAATAACTGTGAATGTGAATGAGATGAATTCTCCCATAAAATTGAAATGGAGAATGGAATACATAAAAAAAAACAGAATCCTACAGTATGTTGCTTACAAGAAACATGCACAGTGTAAAGGTAAGGTACTGTAGCAGAATCTATTATGTTTCAGCTGAAATTAAAATAAAACAGGGTAGCATTACATTCAATGAAATAGAAGGATTTCAACCTTTCATAAGGAGAAGACCAGAACTGAACCAAAAATTTGATCTCCAATATCAAGACCCAAGAGAAGCCTAAAAAGATAAATAGGGAAAAGAAAACATAAGGGACTCAATGGAGCTGAACTGTTTACATCCATACAAGGGAAGATGATACTTGTAATTCTTAAAAATTGTATGACTAATAGTTCAGCTGAAGAAATATACATAGACAGAGGGTACAGGTATAATTTAAATTTGAGGGAATGATATAAAAATGAAAAGAAATCTACTGGCTGATTGTTAAGAGGAAACACAGGGAAGTGAGCAGAACCAAGAGAACATTGTACACAATAACAGCCACGTTATGTGATGACTAATATTGATAAACTTAACCCTTCCCAGCAATACAAGGATCTAAGTAACATCTCCAAAGGCCTCGAGATGGAAAATGCCATCCACATCCAAAGAAAGAACTGTGGAATTTGAATGCAGATGAAAGCATACTATTTGCTATTTTTTTTTCTTCTGTTTAGTTTTGTTTCCTCTTTCTGGTGGTTCCTCCTATTGGTTCTAATTTTTTACTTACAACATCACTAATGTGAAAATATGTTTAATAGGAATGTATATGTATAGCTTATATCAGATTGTGCACTGTCTTGGGGAAGGTGGTGGGGAGGAAGGGGGAGAAAAATTTTAAACTCAAAAGCATATGGAAGTGATTGTTGATAAATCAAAATAAATTAATTAAAAAAAACTAAAAAAAGAGGAAACATAGGAGGGAGGTTTCTTTAACCAGTGTTAGTACCCTGGATGTAGTAACAGTTACACATGGTTGTACCAGTGTGGGATGGAGGAATCAAGTAAGCCAGGGGTTGTGCAATAAGAGAGACATTTATAAAGTGGAGAGTATCCACATATGATGGAAATGATGGTAAAGAGGCTAAAATTCCTGCCATCTGAGGATGAAGAAAACTATGGTGTCTCAGTTATTCAGTCAATAAACATTCATAAAGTACCTCCTAAGTGCCAGGCATGTAGGAAGAAAAAGAAAAGCAAAGGACAATTCTTTTTCTCAAAGACCTCACAGTCAAATAGGGAGGCAATAAACAAGCAGCTGAAGTACAAACAAACCATATACAGGATAAATTAGAAATAAGCAAGGGAACAAATGACCTAGAGCTAAGGAATCCCATGAAAAGGCTTCTGTTGGGTTTGTATGGGGGATGTAAATAAAGTCAGGGAAAACAGGAGGCAGAGATGAGGTGATGGATGAGGTATGTCTGGCCTGAGTCTTCTCTAGAATAACCGCCTGTACTTTCTTCAGGTGTATATAAGGCAGGCCCTCATCAAATGGATTGGACAGAAGTCAGGGATCAGAGGAATGGGTGAATCTTGCAGAAAGAGAGATTTAGATTTGATGGCAGAAACACCCAGCCCAGACTGATTACAAGAATCCCAAATCAAATTTAGGCCTGAGCTGCCTCCTGCCTCTCCCTCAGGTTGCTTTACTTCTTCAGCTAGTCTGGGTTTCCTGCCTTGTGAGTGGCTACTGTGTGGTAGGTTAGGGGAGTTTGCTGGTCTCTCCTCTGCAGGAGTTGCTTCCCCAACTGATGGCTGTGAGAGATGGGCTGGAAGCAGACTGGCTGGTCTGGAGAATGCTGCCACTCCAAGACTCTTGTGTGTTTTTGTGTGTATTGGTGACAATCGGTCATCACTTGCTGCTGGTAGTGATGAGGAAGGAGGGCTCTCTTTCCAATGATTTCTACCCTCCAAGATGTCTATGGGGACTGGGCTTGATGAAGGTCTGGTGGAAGGCTCTGGGGTTCAGGACATAGATTTTGTCTCCATATTTGTTTCTGGGGAGATGCTGGACAAGGTGGTGGTGATGTATTGACTTATCTGACACATGCTGCCCCCCACCACTCCCCCAACAGACTTTGAAAGGCAATTGCCTCCACTATCCAAAAGAGTTAAGAGATCATCAGAGCATGTCCTGAGTGAGAATTACTAGGCACTTTTCTTATAATCTACAAAATAATCATGTAGAGGAATGCTATGGCAACTCCATCTTCTCAAGTTCTCATCCCATTTGCATTTTCATGATATTTTTAACATTGTCTTTAGATTTTTTTCCAGAGGAAATTTGGTGGAGACTACTGATTCTTTAACAGCCCCAAATCAATCGTCTGTTCAAGGAGAGATCTGTACTGCCAGCCATGAATGAATGAATGAAAAAGCATTTGTTAAGCACTTACTATGTGTAAAGAACTGCACTAAATGCTGCAGTACACACCTGCAGTGCCAATTCCCACTTCCACTTTCTGAACATCAAAAATCCATGTTTATGTCTTGAATGTTATTCCCCAAAAGATGTGTCTAGTTTGTTGAAAGTGTGATTCAAAGGGAATGTAAGGCAATAGGAAGGAGGAGAACAGAACATCTAGATCTGGAACTTGCCCCAGGGGGGCTGTTCCCCCTAATCTCTGACCTTCCTCATTCTTATCCCCACACCACTCCTCTGCGCAGCCTAACATTATGCTGAACATTCTATATGTTTTCAACAAATAATTTACATTCTACAACAATTTGACTTAAAATCTAATAAACAAGGAACTGCCTAACTCAGATTTTGTTGATCATCTACTCTGATCTTCCTCAAATTTTTTGAGCCTAGAATGCTGTTCCCAATTCTCCCAACTCTTTGGTGTATGTAATTGTAACTGTGATTTTTCTTCTCTCTGACTCTAACAAGAAAAGTTTTGGTGCTGCAGGTCCTACAGTCAGGAGCAGGCTTCCTTTAGACAATGTCAGTCAATCCAGGAGTCTCTTAATTTGGGGTCTGTTTTGGGATGAAATGAGATAGTAGAACGTCATTGGACAGTTAAGAGTAGCAGATTTACTTTGAGTTAACTCTGCATAGAAATTCAACAATGTAATTACACAGCTTCTCTGGATACAGACCCTCTTGTCTCCATATAAGCACATCTGGTTGTCAGAGTAGGGTGTCAAGGAAGAGTTTGAGGACTTGAATGGCCTTCAGAAATCCACCAAGTTGGGGAGGTCCTGACTGGGCATTGGAGGGACTTTTTATGGCCTTAGAGGACCAGGAAGCTTCATCAGGGAAAACAGGCCAATCAGCTTCCTTTCAGTCAATAGACATTTTTTAAACTTCTTATTGTGTGCCAGGCACTGTGCTATGCTGGAAATATGAAGAACTGTCAGACACTCCCTACTCTCTCAAGGAGTTCACAAACTAAAGGGGGAGTCAACAGTCAAACTCCTATGAAGAAACAAGCCATATACAGGAAATTCTGGAAATAATCACCATGAGGAAGGTACTAGAAATCTAGAGGAAACAGAAAAGCTTTGTATAGATGGTGGGATTTTAACTGATACTTGAAGAAAGCCAGGGAAGTCAGGTGGGAGAGGTGAGGAGAGAGAATATCCCAGGTGTGGGGCACAGCATTCCAGGTGTGGAGAAAGAGTACATCATGAGGGTGAGGGGAGGTGCAGAGGGAGTGTGTAACTTGTGGGAACACTGGAAAGTTGAGGGTGGGTAGTTTATGAAAGACTTTGAATGCCAGAGAGGATTTCGTACTGGATCCTGAATTGAAAGGGAGCTACTGGATTTGATCTAGTAGAAAAGTATTGGTGGGAGGGAGGGCACTTGGTCAGACTTGTGCTTTAGGAAGATGATTTTGAGAGCTGAGTGTAAGCCAGACTGGAATGTGTATATAATAGGGGTAGAGATGGGGTAGATGGGGGGATTTTAGCTAAGACTTGAAGAAAGCCAGAGAAATCAAAGATGGTTAGCAACATTAGTGAGGGAAGTTTCAGTTGAATGATGAGGGCAGAAGGCGACTATAGAGTGAAGAAGAGAGAGGAAAGCAAACATGAGTGACTATTACAAATGGTCTTTTCAAGGAGTTTAGTCACAAAATGGAGGTGATATGTGGGATGATATTTAGAGGGGCTGAATGGATCCAGGGAGAGATTTTTTAAGGATGATAGATACATAGACATATTGGTAGGCATGGGAAAACAGTCAGTACACATGGAGATTTTGAAGCAAGAGAATGGGGTTGATAAAGTGAGTAGTCTGCTAGAGGAAATGGGCTGGAAGGGATCACTTGTGCAGGTAGAGAGGGGTTTGGCTTAACAAGGAGGAAGCACATCTGTATGTCTGAGACAGGGATGGAGAAGGAGACAGTGGCAGAAGGCATCTGAGTGATGTGAGAGGAAGAGGAGGGGACAAGGAGCTCTCAGGGAATGAACTCAAAATTTGCAGTAAAATATGAGGCATAGTTCTCAGCTTAGGGAGTGGGTATGGGAAGGAGCCAGGGAAGGGATAAAAATCTTCTGAAGAGCCACTGTGGTGAGTAGGAGAGTGAGTTAAGTAGAGAAGTATAAAAATTACTTTGGGGCTCCAGGAGTAGCTTTGTCACCTTTGGGGAAATTTAATCACTGTTTTAGTAAGGAAGGAAGAGGCATGGATCAAACCCAGATTGTGGAGAAATACTGGTAGACATTATTCCTATCACACAGGATTTGGAATGGAAATTTTAAAATACCTTGGTGAATTTGACAGCAGCCCTTTAACAATTCACTGTCAATGGTTTTCATCTTCGGAAAAGGAAACAAAATGGCATTTTGGGCCATGCCTTTCATTATTCTGTTAACATAGCAAAGCAGCTGTAAGAAGAATGAGGTTTTCTGGGAAGTGATCTCCCTGGACCCAGGTTTTTCAGAGTATCTGTCTTTTTTTCTTTGAAGATGATACAGGATACATTGTTGTCTGTGGTGATGACAGATGACCAGTGTTGGTCTGGGTGTGTCTTACTGTGGTTAGATCGTTTTTCAGTAGCGACTGATTTCATGAGTTGGGGGTTTCTTAGAGAAGATACTGCAGTGGTTTGCCATGTCCTTCTCCAGCTCATTTGGCAGATGACTAACTGAGGCAAACAGGGTTAAGTGACTTGCTCATGGTCACACAGCTAATAAGTATCTGATTTGAACTCAAGAAGATGAGTCTTCCAGACTCCAGGTCCAGCACACTATCCACTGTGTCACCTAGCTGCCAGTGGTTGTGCTACCATGTCCCCATGGGATCCCTCTGATGCATATGTGAGTATTACAAGATTAGGTGATTACAAGATTAGGGAGGGTATCTGGCAGAGCTTTCCAATGTCTTTGGTGCTGAAGTGATGTTTTTATATCTGTTGATATCTCATCTAACCTAAGCTTTGTGTAAATCCTCAATAACTCATTTAGGCAAAAGGTCAAACTGGGATAAGGATTTCTCACATTAGAGAGAGAGGGAGTAGTATGTTGAGAGGAATTCTGCCAAAGAATTCATTTCAGGCCATTAAGTAGCTGCTGAATGTTCACGAGGTGAAACTGGATAGTTTTTGGAAATGACTTTTCTTTTGTCATTTAAAAAATAAACTTATCTCTCATCCTTCTAGTCTTAGAACATCTACAGAGATGAGGGTACACTAGTGAGATTAGAGTGTAAGAGCACTGACCAGTTGGGAAAAACTGAGGTCACTTCCTTCCTTACTAGCTGTGGACACTTCCTAGCTGTGTAACTTCAGACAAGTCCCAACACCACTCAGGGGTTCAGTTTTTTCCTCTGTAAAATGAGAAGGTTGGATTAGTTGTCCTTTGAGGTCCCTTCCAACTCTAGTTTGTAGAACTTGGACCCAGGTCTTCCTGACTCCCAGATTGGCCCCCTATTGCCTATCCCAGGCTCTATCACATGTTTGTATTAATACAATCTGAAATTACCCAAGCTTCCATAGACGCCAGTGAGGTATAGAGTACACACACACACATACACACCTTCTCCTGATGGACAGGTTAGGGAGGGAGGGGTCAGAGCTCCAACCTTCCCACAGGTGTGAGAGACACAGTTCCCTTTCACTCTACTGTCCCCTTCTGAAGCCCTCAAGGCTGAGCAGCACCACCCCTCTTTCCCCTAGTCCCCCCTTAAAGATGCTGCTTCCCTAACAGAAGGGGCAAAGATCCCCAGGGCATCTGTTGCTCTCCTTCCTCCCTCACTTACTTGTAAATGTCTAGAAGAGAGATAAGACACAGGGTAGAAGCCAGTGTCTAGGGCAGGCCTGCACATCTCTTAGGGGTACAGATCTAGTAGTGTTATTGCTGGGTCAAGGGGTATGCACAGTTTGATAGCTCTTTAGGCACAGTTCCAAAGTGCTCTCCAGGATGGTTCAATTAGTGCATGACTCCACCAAAAGTGCCTCAGTGTCTCTATTTTTCCACATCCCCTCCAACAGTTGGCATTTTCCTTTCCTATCATATACCCAATCTGATCACTGTGAGGTGGTATCTCAGGGTATTTTTTTTTCTCATTTGCATGTCTCTAATCAATAGTTATTTAGAGCACTATTAAAAATAATATTTTACTTTTCCCAATTAAATGTGAAGACAACTTTTAACATTCATTGAAATAAAATTTTGAGTTGCAAATTTTCTCCCTCTCTCACTTCCCCCTTCCTTGAGATGTCAAGCAATCGATAGAGGTTATTACGTGTCCACTCATTGAAAACATATTCTTGTTAGTAATATTATGAAAGAAATAACAGATCCAAACAAAATTAAGCACAAAAAATAATAAAATTAAAATAGTATGCTTCAATCTGCATTCAGACTCCATCAGTTCTTTGTCTGCATATGGATAGAAGTTTTCATCATGCATCCTTTGGAATCGTCTTGCATCATTGTATTGCTGAGAATAGCTAAGTCATTCACAGTTGATCATCATACAGTACTGCTATTACTGTGGACAATGTTCTCCTGGCACTACTCACTTTAATTTGCATCAGTTCTTGTAAGTCTAGGTTTTTCTGAGATTCTCCTGCTCATCATTTCTTATTGCACAATAGTATTTCATCATAATCATATTTCACAGCTTCTTCATCCATTCCCCAACTAATAGGCATCTCATTTGATTTCCGGTTCTTAGCCACCACAAAAAGATCTACTGTAAATATTTTTGTGTAAGTAGCTCATTTTCCCATAATTCATTTCTTAGGTATACAAACCTGGTAATGGTATTGCTGGATCAAAGGGTATTTCACAGTGTGATAGCCCTTTGGACATAGTTCCAAAGTGTTCTCCAGAATGGTTGGAATAGTTCCCAACTCCACCAACATTGCATTAGTGTCTCAATTTTCCTTCATGCCTTCCAACATTTATCATTTTCCTTTTTTTTTTTGTCATATTGGCCAATCTCATCGGTGTGAGATGGTACTTCAGACTTGTTTTAGTTTGCCTTTCTCTAATCAATAGTGATTTAGAGCATTTTTTCATATGGCTATAGTTAGCTTTGATTTCTTTGTCTGAAAACTGCCTGTTCATATCCTTTTACCACTGTGATGATTAAAAAAATTCAAGAGATAAACTTTCTGGGTAGTCATTTCATTAATAATGCTAGTGTTCAATTAATGCAAAATGTCAGTGGTACTCTCAAAAGGACTATCATGGAGGCAAGTTCACAGCTTATATGCCTTTGGAAAAGTGAGTGTTCCCGAGGGTGGCAATCAACTGATTGGTTAACAATTAATGAGAAAATGAGAGGTGGAACCATTCTAATGGAAGGCTGGGGGATGTTCTTCTAAACTGTCCAGCCTTGGACAATCTAATCAAACAATTTATTCCCAGCCCAACCTGAGTGCCCAGGGCACAATGGGCTTACAGCCTCATTTTTAGCAATGTCTTTCAGAGACTTAGGACTGACAGATTCCTGAAAAAATACTGGTTTTAATTCAATAATTGACTATTAATGTAAGGGAGAAATAATTCAGTGAGATGCATTTTAAAATTATTTTACAGGAAAAATCATCTATCTTATCTCCTTTGGTATCCTACTAATCACATCCAATAACATCTAAAACTCAGTATAAAATTATCTAGCACAGAATAATTACAGTTAATTAAAGAGTTGACAGTGGTTCATTGACATAGTACCTACCACATGCCAAACCCTTTTCTAATTCTTGAAGATTATTAAGGGGTCAGGTAGGTGGCACAGTGGATAGAGCTCTGCTTGGAGTCAGGAGAACCTGAGTTCAAATCCAGCCTCAGATATTTAATACTTAATAGCTGTGTGACCCTGGGCAAGTCACAACCCCAATTTCCTTACCAAAAATGAAGAAAAAAAGATTACTTTAAAGGATTTCAGAGGACTACTTTCTGTAGTACTTTAGAATGTTTAATTTTTGATTTCTCAGTTAGTACTTGATCACTTGATAATTTACATTACTGAGGCAGTTATAAACAGTAAGACTCAAGTCTCTACATTTAAGAGACTATTTTAGAGGAAAATATACCCCACTCAATGTTTAATCGTTTTTTGTTTGAACAGTCTTGCTATCTTTTAGCTATCCATTTCATGAGATACTAAACTTGCTTTAGCCAAATGACATCAATTTAGTCCATTTCAAAGTAACATTACTTAAGTATGGTTACAAATTTAGATCCCCACTCTAGGGGCATTCCTCAAACCTCTTATTAAATCATAAGAATTTAACTCAATGAACTCTTCATTGATGCAATGCTTTTTCTTCCCCCTCCTTCCAAAGGCTGTTATTACATTCATTTGAATATCTCAATAAGGAAGTAGCCTAATAGCATTTCACAATATTTTTGAAAATTTTAACATAACAGTATATTGATGTTTTTAACATGTGTTTTTAAAACTTTGGGTTACAAATTTTCTCCCTTCTTCCCTCCCCACCCACCCTCATTGAAAAGGCAAGCATCTCAATACAGGTTATACATGTGCAGTCATGCAAAACACTTCCATAATAGTCATATTGTGAAAAACTAAGTATATTTCCCTTCATCCTATCCTACCTCCCATTTATTCTACTCTCCCTTTTGACCCTGTCCCTCCTCAGAAGTATTTGCTTCTGGTTTTCCCCTCCCCCAATCTGCCCTCCCCTCTATCAACCCCCTGCTCTCTTGTCCCCTTCCCCCCTTATTTTCCTGTAGGGTAAGATAGATTTCCATACCCCATTGTGTATGTTATTCCCTCCTTAAGTCAAATCCTATAAGAATAAGATTCACTAATTCCCTCTCACTTTCCCCTATTTCCCCTCCACTGTGAAAACCTTTTCTTGTCTGTTTCATGTGAGACAATTTACCCCATTCTATTTCTCCCTTTCTCCTTCTCCCAGTATAATCCTCTCTCACCTCTTAATTTTATTTTCCAGATATCACCCCTTCATCTTCAACTCACCCATGCCCTCTATCTATCTATACATATAATTTTTTCCCTCCCACTACCCTAATACTGACAAAGGACTGATGAGTTACAAATATCATCTTTCCATGCAGGAATGTGAACAGTTCAACCTTAATAAGTCTCTTCTGATTTCTTTTTCTTGTTTACCTCTTCCATGTTTCACTTGAGTCTTGTATTTGAAAGTCAAATTTTATATTCAGCTCTGGTCTTTTCATCAATAATGCCTGAAAGTCCTCTATTTCATTGAATGACCATCTTTTCCCCTGAAGGATTATACTCAGTTTTGCTGGGTAGGTGATTCTTGGTTGTAATCCTATCTCCTTTGCCCTCTGGAATATTATATTCCATGCCCTCCAGTCCCTTAATGTAGAAGCTGCTAAATCTTGTGTTATCCTGATTGTGTTTCCACAATACTTGAATTGTTTCTTTCTGACTGCCTGCAATATTTTCTCCTTGACCTGGGAATTATGGAATTTGGCTACAATATTCCTAGGAGTTTTCCTTTGAGGATCTCTTTCAAGTGGTGATTGGTGGATTCTTTCCATTTCTATTTTGCCCTCTGGTTCTAAAATATCAGAGAAGTTTTCCTTGATCATTTCTTGAAAGATGATGTCTAGGCTCTTTTTTTGATCATGGCTTTCAGATAGTCCAATAACTTTTAAGTTCTCTTTCCTGGATCTATTTTGCAGGTCAGTTGTTTTTCCAATTAGATATTTCACATTCTCTTCTATTTTTTCATTCTTTTGTATTAGTTTTACAATGCCTTGATTTCTCATATAGTTGCTAGCTTCCAATTGCTCCATTCTAATTTTTAAGGAAGTATTTTCTTCAGTAATCTTTTGGACTTCCTTTTCCATTTGGCCAATTTTGTTTTTTAGGGCATTCTTCTCCTCAATGGTTTTTTGGACCTCTGTTACCATTTGGGTTAGGCTATTTTTCAAGGTGTTATTTTCTTCAGTATTTTTTTGGGTCTCCTTTAGCATCACTCTCAGTTTTTCCTCTACTTCTCTTACTTGCTTCTCCAAATCCTTTTTGAGTTCCTCCATAGCCTGGGACCAGTTCATATTTTTCTTGGAGGCTTTGGATGTAGGAGCTTTGGCTTCATTGTCTTCTTCCGGTTGTATGTTTTGATCTTCTTTGTCACCAAAGTAAGATAATATAGTCTGACTCTTTTTGTGCTGCTTGCTCATGATACTAGTCAATTACTTGAGTTATAAACTCTTTGTTAAGGTAGGGGTCTGTTTCCAGTATGGAGAATGTATTGTCCCAAACTTCAGGGGTTTTGTGTAGCTGTTTACAGAGATACTTCTAGGGACCTGTAAATTTTCAATTCTTCCAAGGTGCTATGATCAAGGGTGAGTTGTTTACTCCTTTCCTGGCCTGTGTTCTGGTCTATGAGTGACCACAAGCACTCTTTTCTGTCTTGGAACTGTAAGGAGGACTTCCTCTCCACAGCCACTACAAGCTCCACCACTCCAGTGCTCCTCTTCGCCCCAGGACCTCCACCCAGAACTGTGAGCCAGATTCAGGCATGGGCAAAGAGAGAGAATCCTGCACCAGCAGAAAGATCCCTGCAATCCCCCTCTGATCAGCCACTCAATTCCCCCTCAGTCTGTGGGCCAGAAGCTCAGGAGGCTGCCACTGCCCTAGGCCCAAGCTTGGGGAATAGGGCTGGGACCCCACTCTTCTCTCTCACCTCAGAAATAGATTTTTCCCACTGATCTTCTAAGTTGTCTTTGGCATTCATGGGTTGAGAAGTCTGGAAATTGACACAGCTGGCTGTGATTCAGTCCTCTGAGGCCTGCTCCAGGTTCCCTGCGGCCTGCGTGCCCATGCCAAACTGCGTTCCTCTCCCAGTCCGGCCCAATATACCTTTCTGATCAACCATCGAGATTGTCTTGGGTTGGAAATTTGTTTCACTCTGTCTTTTTGTGGGTTCTGCTGCTTTAGAATTTGTTTAGAGCCATTTTTATGGGTATTTGGAGAGGTTTGGGGGAGAGCTCAAGCAAGTCACTGCTTTTACTCTGCCATCTTGGCTCTGGCCCCCAGAACATTCATAACAACATATTTTTAAATGCATATTTTCCTAATTAAAAGAGAATTCACATTTCCAATCAAATGTCTCCTATTCTTCTAAATTCTACAAAATAAGAATATTTAGAAGTCTAAAGAATATCATTTTTGTTTGTTGTTTTTTTAACATGATGCTAAATTTCTCAAGTTCTTCTCAAATCAAATTTCATTTATTAAATTAGATAAAATCTTAATTTATCCTTCTTAGAAAATCATCCATGTTATTATCTTTCATATGTTGTTTATTCCAAAACCTAGTAAAAATGGTTGACATTTATACATTTCTCATGCTAAGCACTTTGGAATAATTTAAGTTCTCAAACAAACCTGAGAAGTAAGTGCTGTTATTATTATTATTATTATTATCATCATCTTCTTGTACATACAAAGAATGATCAAATTCTCTAATATATTACAATTACAAAAATTTCCACTGCTATCAATTCTTGATTTGTAATTACTAGTGGCAGTTATTAAACCTCAGTTTTCACAAGGGTCCATTGTTTTTAGTTGCCTTACATAAAAAAAAATCACAGTAATGCTCCCAACCCTAATAACTGCTCCTTTATTCCTTTAGATAAACCAAAATACCAAATAAATTCTTTTTATTTCTTACTTACTCCAATCAGTGTACCTTAAGGTATTTTCTTAGCAAATTCTTGAAAAACCTCCTTTTAAATATGTTTTTTTCTTAATGTGATCAAAACCTTTCCTCAAATTTCCTTTTTTAAAACTTCATCTCCTTTTCTTTTAAGCTCTGCATTCAAACTCTGTCAGTGGAGACTCCAGCTTTCCTTAACTCTCTATCCATTTTTCTCTCATGCTTAATTGATTAAACTGTCATCTTTCCTTTCATTTGACAAAAACCCTTCAAAAGTGGGCCTTTATTGTTACCTTATCCAACACTTCTCTCACTTTTTCCTACTAGTTTAATTCCTCTAGCCACTAATTGCCAAGATTTCAAATTTAAGGCCCAGGCAGCTGTGGTGGTTTCTAGACTTCTCAACCCACAAATTCCAACTACAACTTAGAAAGTCAGTAGGAAAGGTCTACTGGACCTGGGTGAGAGAGGAGCACAGTCCAGCCCTGGCCCTAGCACAGCACAAGGACAGTGGCAGTGGCATCAGCTGTGGCAGCTGCTTGCGGAACTCTCAGCTGAACAGACAGTAAGAGGATTGAACAACTGATCAGAAGGAGATTACAGCAGTCTTTTTTTACTGGCAATGAGGCAGGATTCTGTTGCTTTGCCCATACTTGGATCTGGGTGCCATCCTGGGGCAAGGAGGAGCACTGGCATAGCAGAGCTTGTGGCAGCAGTGGAGAGGGAATCTTCCTCACAGTTCCAGGGCAGAAAAGAGTACTTGTGGTCACTCACAGACCAGAGCACAGACCAGGAGAGGAGTAAACTCCTCTCCTTAGATCATACTACCTCAGAAGAACTGAAAACTTACAGATCTCTAGAAGTATCTCTGAAAACAGCTGCACAAAACCCCTGAAGTTTGGGACAGTATGCCTTCCACACTGGAAGCAGAGCCCTATGTTAACAAAGAATTAAAAAGTCAAATAATTGTCTGGGAAGATGAAAAAATATTGAGAAAAAAACTCAGAGTGTAGAAACTTACTTTGGTAATAAGGAAGATCGGAACATATGCCCAGAAGAAGACAACAAAGTCAAAGCTCCTACATCCAAAGCCTCCAATAAAAATATGAATTGGTCTCAAGTCATGGAAGAGCTCAAAAAGTATTTTGAAAATCTAGTAAGAGAATTATAGGAAAAATTGGGAAGAGAAGTGAGAGTGATGCAAGAAAAGCATGAAAAATGAGTCAACAGCTTCCTAAAGGAGACCCAAAAAAATTCTGAGGAAAACAACACCTTAAAAATAGACTAGATAGATGTAGATATATAGATATAGATTAAATGGCAAAAGAGGTCCAAAAAGTCAATGAGGAGAAGAATACCTTAAAAAGCAGAATTGGCCAAATGGAAAAGGAGGTCCAAAAGCTCACTGAAGAAAATAATTCTCTAAAATTAAAAATGGACAAGTGGAAGCTAATGACTCTATGAGAAAAAAAGAAATTGCAAAAAAAAAAAAAGAGTACGACATGCAGACCAAGATGGTGCCATCCCTGATGCTGCTGCCACAGCTGTGCCAGCTTCTGTCTGGGACCCGGCTCCCATGCCATACTGGTTTGTTCAGCATTTTATGTTCAGGACAACCAAAATGACAAACCCAATTGGCTGAAAGTTATACTAACCTTGGGCACTACTGCAGGCCTGTGGGCCTTCCTCCCCCACCAACGTGAAGAAGATATTTTAGAGTATGAAAGAAGAAAAGGTCTAGGATAAATCTGCTTCTTTCCTAATTGTGTGCTGTAAGAAGTGATGACAAACAGTTTGTGGGTCCATTGAACAATGTATCAGAAAAACAACTTATGTTAGGATTTCTGTACAGTATCACAGAATATACAAATAAAAAGTTATCTAAAAAAGGGATACCTGCCCACTTTTCAGGTTATATTCATCCTATCAACTTGTAGAAAAGTCAGTTTGGAACCACTTGAACAGATGAGAAGGACCTTACTTACATTTGAAAAGCATTAACATAGACAAGGAAATTAAGAATTTCAATAAAAACTAAAAATAAAAACCACCACCTGAAATTGAAAAGAAAAAAGAATGAAAAAACTAGAAGACAATGTGAAATATCTCATTGAACAAACACCTGACCTGAAAAAGAGATCCAGGAGAGATAATTTAAAACTTATTGGACTACCTGAAAGACAAGATCAAAAAAAGAGCCTAGATATCATCTTTCAAGAAACTATCAAGGAAAACAGCCCTGATATTCTGGAACCAGAGGGTGAAATAGAAATTGAAAGAATCCACAGATCACTTCCTGAAAGTGATCCCCAAAGGAAAACTCCCAAGAATAGTATAGCCAAATTCCAGAGTTCCCAGGTCAAGGAGAAAATATTGCAAGCAGTCAGAAAGAAACAATTCAAATATTGTGGAAACACAGTCAGGATAACACAAGATTTAGCAGCTTCTACATTAAAGGATCAGAGGGCTTAGAATGTGATATTTCAGAGGTCAAAGGAGATAGGTTAAAGCCAAGAAACACCTACCCAGCAAAACTGAGTATAATCATTGAGGAGGGGGAGGGAACTAGCATTCAATGATGTAGAGAAATTTAATGAATTCTTCAGAAAAAATGAGAGCTAAATAGAAAAATTGACTTTCAAATACAAGACTCAAAAGAAGCATGAAACTGTTAACAGTAAAGAGAAATCATAAGGAACTTATTAAAGTTGAACTGTTTATATTCCTACATGGAGAGATGATATTTGTAACTCATAAGACCTTTCTCATTATTACAGTAGCTGGAGGGAATATTTATATAGACAGAGGGCACAGGGTGAGTTGAATATGAAGGGATGACATTTAAAAAAGAAAATTAAGGGGTGAGAGAGGAATGTACTGGGAGAAGGAGAAAGGGAGAGTTAGAATGAAGAAAATTATCTCTCATAAAAGAGGCAGGAAAAAGCTTTTAGAGTGGAAGGGAAGGGGGGGAGTTGAGAGGGAATGAGTAAACCTTACCCACATAGGATTGGGCTTAGAGAGGGAGGGAATAACATACACATTCAATTAGTATGGAAATCTATCTAAACCTACATGAAAGTAGGGGAGAAGGAGATAAGAGGGGTGGTAATAGAAGGGAGGGCAGATTGGGGGAGGGGGTAATCAGAAGCAAACACTTTTGAGGAGGGACAAGGTCAAAGAAGAAAATAGAATAAGCAGGGGGCTGGATAGGATGGAGAGAAATACAGTTAGTCTTTCACAACATGACTATTATGGAAGTGTTTTGCATGACTACACATGTGTGACCAATATTGAATTGCTTATCTTTTCAGTGAAGGTGGGTGGGTAGGGAGGAATGGAGAGAATTTGGGACTCAAAGTTTTAAAAACGAATGTTAAAAATTGTTTTTACATGCAACTGTGAAATAAGATACACAGGCCATGAGGTATAGAAATCTATCTTACCCAACAGGAAAATAATAGGACAATGGGATAAGAGAAAAGAAGTGGGAGATGACAAGAGAAAGGACAGATTAAGGGAGGCAGTGGTTAGAAGCAAAGTAGACCTTTGAGGAAGGACAGGATAAAAAGAGAGAAAAGAAAAAGAAGAAACAGAAGAAAATGGAATGGAGGGAAATATGCAGTTAGTACTCGTAAGTATAAATTTGAAAGGAATGAGCTCACCGATAAAATGGAAGTAGGTAGCAGGATGGATTAGAAACCAGAATCCAACAATCTGCTGTTTCCACAAAACACAGCTGAAACAGAGACACACAGAAACAGAGTTACAACAAGGGACTGGAGCAGAATCTATTATGCTTCAGCTGAAGTAAAAAAGGCAGAGGTACACATTGTGATCTCAGACGAATCAAAAATAGACCTAATTAAAAGAGATAATTAGGGAAACTAGTTTTACTAAAAGGTAACACAGATAATGACGCAATATAAAAATTTTTAAAGCAAGTTTCTCGGATAAACACGTCTTGCCAGAAATATATTGGAAACTGAGTCAAATTTAGAAAAATAAAAGCCCTTCTCCAACTGATCAATAGTCTAGGGATATGAACAGGGAGATTTCAGAAGAATAAATCAAAGCTATCTATTGTTATATGAAAGAATGTTCTAAATTACTGAATTTTAGAGAAATGCAAATGAAAACAACTCTGAGGTACCACCTCACATTTATCAGAAATGACAAATCGTGGAGGGGATGAAAGAGAATAAGCACACTGATGAACTGTTGGTAGGGTTGTCTGCTGGTCCCACCATTGTGGAGAACAATTTGTCACTATGCCCATAGGACTATAAAACTCTTTGTGCCATCTGACTCAGCAATAACAGTACTAGGTCTGTATCCAAAGAGATTAAAGCAAAAGAAAAAAGGATCTATATGTACAAAAATATTTATGGCAGCTCTTTTGGTGGTGGCAAAGAATTGGAAGCTGAGGAGATGCTCCTTAATTGGTGAATGGCTGAAGAAGTTGTGGCATATGATTATGATGCAGTACTAGTGTGCTATTAGTAACAACCCAGAAAAACCTGGGAATACCTTTATGAACTCATGCAGTGACCAGCAATAAGAGATCATTATGTACAAAAATAGCAATGTTATAATGATGATTAAATGTGAAAGACATAGCTGTTTTGATCAATACAATGATCAAAAGAGTTCCAAAGGACTTATAATGAAAACATCTCATCCTCCTCCACAGAGAGAATTGATGAACTCTGAATGAAAATTGCAGTATAATTTTTCACTTTATTTTTCTAGCTTTTTCATATGGCTAATATGGGAACAGGTTTTACATGATTTCACTTTTATAATTGATATACTGCTTGTCTCTCAGTGGTCAGAGGAGGGGTTAGAAGAAGGGAGAGAATACGGAATTCAAAATACAAAACAAATATAATATTAATAATAAATAATAACTTCATTTATAAGTAATACATTAAAAAATATAGAGGCGAAGAAATGCCCAGACTACATGTTCTCTAGGGATTTTGACATTTCTGGGGATTGCCATCTGGTTTTACCCTCAGGAGATATTGTGTTGCTTCCCTTGGTTATGTCCTGCTGGAGACACAGTCTGATCGTGTGTGCTAGGAGAACAGAGGGCCAAGTTGGGGAGCCTACCAGCTTGTGTTTGGCTGTAGAAAGTGAGAAGGAGGCATGGATCTGGCCTGGGCTGAGTGCAGCAGAAAGTGTCTGGAGTCAGGCCTGAGCTCCATACCCTTCCTCCTCTGTGCAGTGGTTCAGATGGTTGGTTCAGAGCAGGGGTTCCTTACCTTTTTAGGCTCTTTACCCCTTCGGCTTTTCAATACACCTTACCTTGCTCTTATTTAGTATGAAATTCAATACATTCTACTGCATATAATCATTATAAGTAGAAGAAAAGATCAATTATCTTTTTCCAAGGGTAGACCAACACTTTTTTAACTTCACCGATGGAACGATATCATTATTTGCTAAATATTCTGTGAATCCCCTTGACAAGCTCCTGTTTCTCTCTGGAGGTGAGACGATCTTCCAAGGGCCTTTGCCACTTTAAATGTTCGAACTTCCAATTCTCCTTCCTTCCTCTCCCCTACAGGGCTCTCTGGAGGTCACTGCCTCATTCATTAAGCAAGGGTTGAATTTACAGACTACTTGGGACCACCCCCACTGTCCCCAATCCCCACCTGAACCACTCTGCCTGCAGCCTCCCTGCCAGGCAAGATTGACCTCTGAGCCTTGGTCCTGGAGGAAACCAAGGTTAGATCTGATCTCATGGAGAGGAGGGCCTTCCCTCCCGCACCCACACTTTTCCCTCCCCAGTGCAGTTCCTGCTCAGGTTTTCCCATGTAGATAGATCCTCTACAACTGAACATTCTCTAAGCCTATTTACTTCTTCCTCCACACCCTGAAGGGACATACAGCTGCCATGTAATGGACAGAACACTCGGGTTGGAGTCACAGGGCCTGGTTTGGAATCCTGGTTCTGACTTTCTGAGGTTCTAATAACCTGGGTGACTATGACAGTTCACTTGACCCTTCTGGGGTTCCAGACCCACCTTTGACATCTCTTTCAGGACTGGGTCCCAGGATGGATCCCTGTGGACAGGATGCCCTTATACCCAGGCATGACACTTCTAGCCCTCTGTGGTGGGGAGAGGGGAGAGAGGATTGAGAGGGTTTGAGGACTCTCTCTAGTTGGGTGGATGGAGGAGGATCAGGCTGAAATCACTGCTGTCCCTCCATGAGGCAGCTGCCCCAAAGTGGAAGAGGCTGCCTCAGGAGGAAAGAACTGAGTTCTCTAGTCCTGTCTGGATGCCCACAAGTTCTGAATGTTGTACAGGAGATTGGTGCTCAGGCTTGGGAACATGGCATCTGCAGTCCCTTCCAGCTCTGAGGGATTGTGATTAAAAGATTTCATAATTCTAGGACTGCAGCCCTGGCAGCTGAAGCTCCTCATTGCCCTCCCAGGCCTTCCCTCCTCCCCAAATGTTCCACCAGCCTGGGCTGCCACTCACAGGGATTAACCTGCCCCGCCCCTCCTCCTCTCCAGATTTCAAGCAGTTCCCCAAGGCTGCTCTCTGCTGCTTCTCTCAGTCAGCCCAGGCAGTTTTCTTTTTTTCTCTTTGAGAGACTCCAGTTGGACTTTATGCTTCCTGCCCAGCCCTGGTTCACACAGGAGCAGTTCTGTGGGCAGGATTGCTGGGTAGGCTCCTTTGAACAATCTTCCCTTACTACAGACTTCGGCATATCTAAACCAGCTTGGAAATATTGATTGCTCATGCCCCAGACAGACTGCGGGAACTTGGGAACCCACCTAGATTTAGATTGGGGTATTTTTGGCTACATCAATGAATTGAGGGACACTAGAACCTTTCTTCTCTTCCCCAGAAAATAATGTAGTCCCCATCCAACTATGTGTGTATTGGGGTCTGCTGGGAGAGAGTGAACTAATATAATTAGAGGATGAAAGGATCATAGATTTCAGAGCTGGAAGGGACTTTAGAGACTAGTGAATCCAGTTTCTGTCTCACTTTGGGGATAAGGAATCTGAGACACAGAGAGGTTAAGTGACTTCCCTAGGGTCACACAGCTATGACCTGTGTGTGGAAGCATTTGAACTCAGGTCTTCCTGAATTCAAATCCAACACTCTAATCGCTACACAAGGCCACTATCAGAAGCATTGCCATCTATTCAAATGGCACAACGATGTCTTTAGTATCCTCAAAGAATTGGAATGAGTGAGTTTCTCAGACCCCTAGCAATACAGTTGTCTTTTAGAAAAAGAGAATTTCAGGGCAGCTAGGTAGTGCAGTGGATAGAGCATCAGCCCTAAAATCAGGAGGACCTCAGTTCAAATCCGGTTTCAGACCAGACACTTTACACTCACTAGCTGTGTGGCCCTGGGCAAGTCACTTAACCCCAATTGCCTTGCAAAAATAAATAAATAAATAAAAATTCCACACTGTGGCTTCTTTTCATCTCAACACAGAACAGAGAATGTCTGAATTGAAAAGGGCCTTTACTGGAGAATGTCCAAGTGGAGAGGAGCCTCCACAATGTTAAAGACGGAAGAGCCCCTCAAGCAGATCACACCTGCAGAGTGAGCACATAGGACCTGGAATGTTAGACCTTGAAGGGACCTTGGAACATAGAATGGTAGAGCTGGAAGGGATGTTAGAGATCATTGAGGACAAATGGCCCATTTTTAATATGAAGAGGCTGAGGGACAAAGACAGCAAGCAACACATTTTGAGGAGTCAGAGACACAACCCCAGGTCCTAATGACTAGTCTGGGGCTTCTTCAAGAAGGCTTTTGGGGTCAGACATCACAGCCAGCTTCCTCTTTCAAGAGGGGGTGAGGCCCTAAGGCCAGTGTCTAAGGGGATTTGTCTTATCTCTTTTCCAGGATCCCTTTCAGGAGATGCTGGTCTCATTGCTTCTCCTTACACTTAATTTTGTTTCTCTCTTCCACTTTCTTCATATTTTTTTCATCCTTTCTCCAAGCAGTTGGTGACTCTAATGGGGCCTTGGCCTCTACCTGCAGATCTCAGTGGAACCCTGGCATCTGACTGGTGATCTTCACTGGTATCTAGCTCCTGAATGGTGGTCTTGGAGGAATCTGTAGCAGCCTCCATAGTTGAAAAACAAACCCAATCAGAACCTCTTCTCCTCTCTGAAAAGCACAGGAGCTACCAAATTCCCACATTAGGGGTAGTGTCTGTCATGGATATCACACTCGGAGAGATCTACAATTAAATGTCAAATTTCTATTCAGACTTCTACTTGTCCACATGGCCCCCATGAAAGTAACAATTCAAATCCTAGGGCCAAAATTAGACCACCACTTGTGTTCCAGGGCCTCACTCAGACCCCAATTATATGGCAGAGCCATAGCCAAAGCATTCAATGGAGCCACACTGAGATCACCACTTGAATGCTTGGTCCCCATCAAGATCACAAGTGGGGTGCCACACCTCCAGTCAGACCATCTACAATATCCCCAACCCTTCCCACCAAAGAAACCACCAACCAAAACCTAGTCCCACTGTGAGACAACTAACTGATAAACAGGATCCCAGCAAGGTCTCCTACTGGATGCCATTACGGTTTTCCTCAAAATTCATCCCTTCTCCTCACTTGCTTATTCATTTTGAGGGAATCTGCATTCTTATACAAATGCAACTTTTTGTTTTACTTTTCCTCAATGAACAAGTGTTAATTTCCTCTCCCAACTAGCTCCCATCCCTCCCTTGACCCATGAAAAAAAGAAAAGAATAACTAAATTGTTATAAAACATGAATATGCAATCAAGCCATGCAAATCCTCCTATTGGCCACATCCAAAAATCTGTCTCATTCTGCACCCTGAGTCAGTCCATTACCTCTTTCTCTGGAGGTGAGCAATATGCAGCCTCATGGGTCCTTGGAAGTCATACTTGGTCATTACATTCATCAGAGTTCTTAAGTGTCTCAAAATTGTTTGTCTTTATACTGTTGCTGTTATTACATAAATTATTCTCTACTTTTGTTCACTTTGCTCAGGATCAGTCTTCTCAGGTTTCTCTGAAATGGTCCCCCGTGTTATTCATTATATCACAATAATATTTTACAACAATATTTTATTTTTTCTGTGACACATAAAAACAATTTTTAAAGTAAATTCTAAAAATTATTGAATTCCAAATTTTCTCCCTTCCTTCCCTTGCCCTTTTCTAAAACAGTAAGTGCAATCATTTAAAACATTTTTCCATATCAGTCATGCTGAGGAAGAAGAAACAGACCAAAAGAAAAAAAGCACAAAAAAAAATAAAGTGAAAGTGGTATACTTCAATGTGTACTAAGACTCCATCAGTTTTTTCTCTGGATGTGAATAGCATTTTCCCTCATGATTCCTTTGCAATTGCCTTAGACCATTGTGTTGCTGAGTAGAGCTATATCATTCATAGCTGATCATCCTACAGTGTTGCTATTACTTTGTGCCATATTCTCTTGGTCTTCTTACTACACTTTAAATCAGTTCATATAAATCTTTCCAGATTCTTCTGAACTCTGCCTGCTCGACATTTCTTATAGCACAATAGTCTTCTATTACATTCATACATCCCAACTTCTTCAGCCTTTCCCCAATTGATGGGCATCCCTTCAATTTCTAATTTTTTGCCACCACAAAAAGTGCTGCTATAAATATTTTTGCACAATTAGGCCCTTTCCCATTTTTTTAATCTCTCTGGGATGCAGATCTCCTACTGGTATTGCTGGATCAAAGCATATGCATGGCTTGCCCTCTGGGCATAGTTAAAATTGCTCTCCAGAATGGTTGGAACAATTCGCAACTCCACCAGCAGTGCATTAGAGTCCCAATTTTCCCACATCCATCCCCTCCAACATTTTTCATTTTATTTTCTGTCATATTAGCCAATCTAATTGGTGTGAGGCGGTATCTCAGAGCTTTTTTATTTTGCCTTTCTCTAATCAACAATGATTTAGTGCAATTTTTCATATGAGTATAGATAATTTTGATTTCTTCATCTTCCTGTTCATATCTTTTGACCATTCATATGCATTGGAGAATGACTTGCATTGCTATAAATTTGACTCAGTTCTCTATATATTTGAGAAATTAGGCCTTTATCAGAGATATTTGCTATCAAATTGTTCCCCCTTTTCTGCTTTCTTTCTAATCATGGTTGCATTGGTTTTGTTTGTGCAAGAACTTTTTCACATAATGGAATCAAAATGACCCATTTTACATTTTGTAATCCTTTTTATCTCTTGTTTGGTTCTAAATTATTCCCTTCTCCATTGATCTGACAGGTAAACTATTTCATGCTCTCCTAATTTACTTATATTATCACCTTTTATATCTAATTCATGTACCCATTTTGACCTTCTCTTAGTACACAGTGTAAGATATTTCTATACCTAGTTTATGCCATACTGTTTTCAAGTTTTCCCAGATGTTTTTGTCCAATAATGAGTTCTTGTCCCAGAAGTAAAGGTCTTTGGGTTTATCAAACACTACATTACTATCGTCATTTACTACTCTGTCTTGTGTACTTAATCCATTCCACTGAACCACTGCTGTTTCTTAAACAATACCAGATAGTTTTGATAATTACTGCTTCATAATAAAGTTTGAGATATGATGGGTTAGTCTCCACTTAACTTCTCACTTTTTTCATTAATTTCCTTGATATTCTCGACTTTTCGTTCTTCCAGATGAATTTTGTTATGGTTTTTGTAGCTCTGTAAAATAATTTTTGATAGTTTGATTATGTGGCACTGAATAAGCAAATTAATTTATAGGCGATGGGCTATAGAGAGGATAATTACCTGACAAAGCACCCAAAAGACGACTGCAACAGTCCAGGTGTGCAGTGATGAGGGCCTTCACCAGAGGGGCAGCTGGGCAGGGAGATAAAGGGAAATATACAAGAGATATGAAAGAAGAATCAACAGACCTTGCAACATATAGGACTGTGCGGTGCATTTGAGTGAGGAGTTGAGGGGCACATGGAGGCTGCAAGCCTGGGTGAGTGGGAGGACACTGAGACCCTCAATAATATTAGAGAAATTTGAAGAGTTGGGGAGGAAGAAAGATGTGTTCTTTTCTGAATATGCTTATTTTTGAGATATCCATGGGGACCTTGCTTTTGAGATGTCGAAAAAGCAGTGAACTAAGTCATGGGGAACTGAGCAATCCTTGACTGCCCCTGTCACACCTCTGCTCTCAGACGAGTACATGGGTGACACCATTGTCTCTGCCCTCTCCCCTGGCCCCACTCCAATTAAGGAGACCAAACTAGATTAGGGTGGGTCCTGGTTCCCAGACAAGTCTCCTCAGGGGACCAAAGGTCTTATGCCTCTTTGATTCTCCAGTGGCCCCATGGAAGGGCTTCTTACAATCTGAGACTTTTGGACTCTGGAACTCAAGTCACCCTAGTGCCCAGGGGCTTAAATCCATGGGATGCCAATGCAACAGTGAGAAGGGCAGTAGTGGCAGCTCCCACAGTGTGGGCATTATAAAAGCTAACCTCTTGAAACAGCTTAAGGGATTGGATCAGACCCAGGGATGGCTCCACTCCTATAATACTGCCCATATCCTAGCTTTCACAGTTGACCATGGGGCTGTCTCTAACACACTCTCCTCCCCCAATGTTGGCCCCACCTTAGTGGGTGGTACAAGTCCCAAGGTGGAGGTGTGTGAAATAGATAGTTGTTGTTATAGGAGCTGCTGAATGGCAGAGTCCTCAGGCAAATATCTCAGTTTAACAGTCCTGTTGGGACATCAAGGAAGGACAGTGGCACTTGAAGACTGACCACAGATGACCTCACTGTTAAAAAAGAAGTTGATTTGGTGGCTCTGGTGGTCTCTGATCTTGTGACTATTAAAGACAAGCTGGTGGCCATCCTCAGAGACTGGTATGCGGTGGATGACTTAGCTCTGCATTCTTCTCAGGACCTAGTCAGATAGATTTTGCTTAACAGTGGGCCTAAGGTAACATGATTTACCCCATGGGTCTCAGGAAAACATTCTGCCTACCAGACTCTTATGGGAATGCATCATCTCCTTCTCACCCAGCTCCACATATCTGAAGGTTAGCACAGCATCATTGTATGGAGTATTGTCATCAAAGAGCAAAACAACAGACTGTCTATAAAACCTGGGGCCAGAGTGATCACTTCTCCGAAAAGTCCTTTCTTTCTACGCTGTTTTGCTAATGAAACAGAGCGATGAAACCTTTGAGTCCAGTTGCCTTTTGCCACCAAGTGAAAAGTCTCAAAACACCACAGAGCCATTGACAGTGAATCTGCTATGCTTAGAAAAGAGCTGATGTGAATTTGAACAGAGTATTTTGTTCCATTTTCCATTACAAGATCTGGCAAGGGACAGAAGAGGAAGAAAAGTCTTCAAACATCCAAAAGAACTTTGTCTATATGGAAGAGTTGCAACAATTAGCAAAAACTTCTTAAGCTCAAAAAATTGAGAAAGCACTGAGTAGATGATGGCAAAAGAAAATCTGAGTTACCAGTTTACTTGTTCATTGACTTTTCACTTCAGTTCACTCCATAAAAATCCCATTTGTTGAGGCCTGAAGCTTATTCAGCACAAGACTAGGCACTGTGGAGAGGAGGAGGTAGAGAATGAGACAAAGGAAGGGCAAAGATTAAGGGAACAGTACTCCCTGGAAAGTGCTATCTCAGTTTGGCTCCCAGAACTAAATAGGCTTGCTCTTTTATTCTCCTTGGAGTCACCCTCACCTTGGAGTCACCAAATTAGACATTGCTTTTAACAACAACACTTCTTACATGGACACAGAAAGAGAAAGTCTGGATTGGCAATGTGGCCATTTTGTGGTAGAAGGGAAGGAGCTTGGATGTGGAATCAAAAAGTCCCAGGATCAAATCCTGCCTCTGTCACTGATGACCTGTGTATCCCTGAGCAAGTCACTTAAAGCGTCTGAGCTTCAGTTCCCAGATCAGTAAAATAAGAAGGTTTCATTACACAGCCTCTGAAATCCCTTTCAGCCCCAGATCTATATCCCTATGTGTGACTTCAGCAAGTCACTTCTCCTTAGGCCTCAGTTCCCTCATCAATAAACTGAGTAGTTTGGATAGATAACCTCTGATATCCCTTGCAGCTCTTGATGTAAAAGCTTGTGCATGACCTTGGGCAAATCATCTGTGTGAAATGAGGAGACTGGACTGGATGGTCTCTGAAGTCCCTCCTATCTCATGATCTGGGATCTTATGATCCTGTGGGCCCACTGAAGGCCTTAAAGGAAAGACTGGGTAGATAGAGACCTAAGGCTACAGATACACACCATACATTTGAGAAAGTTGGTAGTGCCTGAAAGGAGAAAGATGGCTTTGTTTAGAATGGAGTATAAGAGTTGGAGAGGGATGGAGAACATGGTTTGAGAGAAATTACATGAATAAAAAGCCTGAGAGACAGAGGTTCTGGGGAATTAATAATCAACACATCAATTAGGCTAGCTGGTGATAAATTGATGGTCAGTGGTCTCTTTCCATAACCAAAGACAAAACCACGGAGAAGACTGAATGCTTAAATACATTTAGAAAAGGAGTTGCCGCATACAGGTGAAAATCAACCCTGATTAGTGAACAATTAATGAGAGGGTAGGTATATTACCATGAGGAGATGGGCTCAAAGTTTTTGCCTTCTTCAGCCAAGAACATGATCATGAGACTCAGCCACCTCCAGCAAACTGTACAAAGGAATCCATCTCTACCCAGACTGCTCTGGTTGGTTTTCTCCTTTATGAGCTGGGTTACCCTAAACCACAATGGGGGGGGGCTGCAAAGGCATAGATTTAGTGCTATAGGGTTAGAATTCACCTAGATTAGATTTTGTTTACACTCCACACAAAAGTAAGGTCTTCAAATTGGTTGGGATCCTGCCCAAGATCAAGAAGCATGTTCCCTGAGGATTTGAAAACCTCAGGTATCAGCAACGTGCTTCAGAGAGTGACTGACTTTCTGGGGCTGGTCCCTGTATGAGGAAATAGAGAGAAAAATCCTTAATCCTAATTTACTAATCAGTTATTCATATAATAGAAAAATCAGTTCTCTCAGCAAGGAGATGAGATGTAGAAATAGAAAAGCCTGATTAGAATCTCAACCTTCCTACTGAGGGAAATGACTACAGCTATGGCCCCACCATCTGATTCTGTATACTCCTAGCATTATTGGTTTGGTTGGTTGTATGTTTACTAGCCCTAGACAGGGCAGTCAGGTGGTGCAGTAGATAGAACTTGGATGGTCTTGGAGCTTGGAAGATCTGAGTTCAAGTCTGGCCTTTACACCCTTACTAGCTATGTGACCCTGGGAAAAGTCTCATTCAAAGTTGATATTTCTTTCATAAATTTCCTTCAAAACAAGGATCAGTCATTTTTTCTGTTTATTTCCTAAAATTTTTTCGATCCTTTGATTGGGCAACATTAAGACTTTATCCTCCTAATCACAAGGGAGGGTAACATCAACTCAATGGTGTCACCACTGCTATGAAGGCTTATCTTATAACAGATGATTTTTGATAAGATAGACAATTTTGATGCTGATTATTTAGTCTGAATTGATATTGACACTGAAGGAATTCAGAACTCTTCATTTCATAGATTTAGGATTTTATTTACTTCCATTCTGACAGCTTAACCAGGAAGGATCTGTAAAATGGGCTAAAATTCAATAAAAATACGCTTCAAATTGAGTTGCAGGGTTGGATTTGAGATGGCAGAATAAAAGTGTAATAACTACATGGTCCAAAAGACAAGGATCTCAATTGTTTGATATATTTCTCTCTGGTGTAAAACTTTCATTTCAGTGCAATATTCCATCTAAATATTACAGTGTCCTCTTTGAGCACTAGATGTCACCAAAGACTGTGCTATAATCTTCAAAAACCTTTTATTTTTCCCATCAGATGTCACTAAAACACTGTGACATAATCTTCAATGGCACTAAATTGGTCAAAAACCCATTTATTAAAAGCCTACTATGTGCCACACTCTGCTCTGGGTGCTAGGAGTCCAAAGATAAATAGAAACAGTCCCTGCCCCCCAGAGAAAATTACACCCTGTTGATGGAGATCCACTCTGTATGCATAACACAAAACTCAATAAACATGGCTTGTAAAAAGAGGAAGAAGAAAAGTCTCACCATTCCTTTCCAAAGGTGAGAGGTCCACAGGGATGGCAACATGAATTTTATTTTCGTATATTTTGAATGTCTTCATTTGTTTTACCAAATTTTTCTTTAAGAATTTTTTTTCTCCTGTAGGATGGTTCTCTGCATACTTTTATAGTTCAGTCATTTTTCATTCATGTCAGACTCTTTGTGACCCCATTTGGGGTTTTGTTGACAGAGATACTAGAGTGGTTTGCCATTTCCTTCTCTATCTAGTCACAGAGAAGGAAGCCCAGGCAAACAGGATTAAGTGACTTGCCCAGGATCGCACAGTTAGTTAGTGTCTGAGGCCGGATTTGAATTCAGGTGTTGCTGACTCTGGGCCCAGAGCTCTATCCATTGAGCAACCTACCTGCCCTGTTCTCTCTACAGTAAAGTACCATAGACACGTGAACCATGGTCAAGGCTGTTAGAGTGAATGGGAGGTAGCCAAAGGGCTCAACTCTGATGGGGACCCTTCCTTCTAGCCTCACTGACTGGTAACTTCTTTGCCATTTTTTCATGCAGGCCCCCACCCCTCTTGCCTATTAACTAACCCCTTTTAGATTCATTTTCCTTATCTGTAAAATGGGAATGATCCTGGCATTCCCTACCTAACAGGGCCTTTGTATGGAAACTGTATCTATCTCTCATTTGTACAGAAATATGAGTTATTCTATCATTAATTTTGTCTCAAGGGATCTCTGTCCTGGGAACAGGAGAGAAAGGAGGGGGAGGCAACTAAGAGGAGGCTTGTGCAAAGACCAGGAATGGCCCAAATGTGAGTACTCAAGTATAGCAAATACTAGGGAACATGAAGCATGAGGGGAGACTGAGCCCTGTGAAGGATAGCTTTCACAGTGAAGGGGGAAAGGAAGCCTGGAGTCTGGACCAGAAAGAGAGGGGCAGGGGCAGGGGCAGGTATGAGTGGGAACAAAAGAGGTGAGAAGGGATTTCCCATACCACTCAAAGGAAGAGAACCAGAGAGGGAGGATATGGAGAAAAAAAGCTTGCCCCAAGGAGAGAGGAGACACTGGTGCTGCCTCAAGGCTTCTTGGGACACAGAGTCTGCAGACATTAGACAAATGGTGTGAAGAAGAAAAAGACAGAAAAGAGATCTTGCAATAAGATCATAAAAACATTACAGAAAGGGCCCCATGGGTAGCACAAAGCCCCCCTGGGAGCAATCTCTGGGGATGAGCCCCAGGTACCCTATGGAGAAAGGATTGAGCAAGGGCGTTAGTGTATTTGCTCTTGAAAAAGATGTTGCCAACTTTCTAGGAGAGAAGAGTAAAGAAATGGAGCTGCCCCTTCCCTACAATGCCAAAGTGCCAAAGCAGACAGCTGACAGAGACCTTGAGTCTTAGACTAGGAAAGTATTGAGAGTCAGCCTCTCATTTCCTACCTGAGACACAACAAATCCTCTCTCTCTATGATATCCCTCACAAGAGGCCATCCAATTTCTGCTTGGAATCTTTCAGTAATGGGGAACTCACTTCCTCTCAATCTAGGTCATTCCACTTTGGAAAGTTCAGTTTTTCATTATGTTAAGGCAAACCTGCATCCCAGTAATCAATCCATTAATCAACCCCAGAAATATTTATTAAGCATCTATTATGTGCCAGGCACTTTGATTCTAGTTCCCGATTCTGAAGCTCCACCAAATCTAATCCCTTTGCCCTGTGAAAGTCCTTCAGATATGTGAGTAAAGCTACCACTGCCTCTGCTGTCTTCTCTTTTCAGAGTGAAATGCCACCCACTTATAGATTCATGGAAGTTAATGTTGGCAGGGTCCAATCCCCTCCACTACAAATGAACATGATATTCTAGATGTGATCAGTCCAGGACCACAGAGAGTTGTTTCTATTCTTCCATTATTATTTTATTCAGGCCTGTGATTTCACTGGTGCGAGGGCACTCCAGCTTGGAGAGTCCTGCTACTGATGTAATAAGCCACGGATTAAACAGTTACCTAGGACACAGGGGGGGTTAAATGATTTGCTTATGTCACATGACCAAGCCAGTAGGTAGGACTTGGACCCTGGTCTTCCTGACTCCCAGACTGTCCCCAGGCTCCATTGCATGTTTGCATTCTTGCAATCTGACATCACCCTAGCTGAGGCAGTTATGTGGCTAGGCAGAGAACACTGGACAACAAGTACACACACACACACACACACACACACCAAACTCTTTTTCCCACCATCTAAGTTGTGTAGGGTGCAAATGAAGTGTACCTAATCCTAGAGTGAGACCCTCCTCCCCGTGATTTTTAGTAATAATTGAATAGAAAAGCAGGACAGAATTTTTCCTTTGCAGGTAGTACAAATGAACCCATGTCAGCTCAGTAGAGCTTAACCTCTGCCATTGTAAGAGTGACTGATGCGAGCTTGTTTGGCTCAATCATTGCCAATTCCCAATGAGGCAAATTATTTATTGAACGTAAATGTGAAAGCACAAGTAGGCTTTGATGTCCCTTGTACAAAAAAGCCCAAGCCCTAGGACATTGTCTATTTTTGTGTAGGTGCCATATACCACCAAGGAAAAAGTATATTCATTTATATCCCCATTCAATTTTCTCCAGTGGTCTACCATATCTAACTTTTCTTTTTTTTGAAAGTTTTATTTTATTAAAAATATTTTTACAGTTTGTTAAACATCAAATATTTATGTGAAATATTCCTTCATTTTCTTTTTTTTCTTTTTTTCTAATTTATTTATTTTTGGTTTTCAACATTTACTTCCACAAGATTTTGAATTCCAACTTTTCTCCCCATCCCTCCCCTCCCCCACCTCATGACAGCCTGAATTCTGATTCCCCCTTCACTCAATATGTTCTCCCTTCTGTTGCCCCACCTCTTATATTCTTCTCATTCCATTTTCCTGTAGGGTAAGATAGATTTTAATACTCCTTTGCCTGTGTATCTTATTTCCCACTTGAGTGTTAGAAGTTGTTTCTAACATTTTCTATTTCTAACAATTTCTAACATTCATTTCTAAAACTTTGAGTTCCTAATTCTCTCCCTTCCTCCCTCCCCACCCACCCTCATTAAGAAGACAAGCAACTTGACATAGGCTATACATATGCAGTCATGCAAAACACTTCCATAATAGTCACGTTGTGAAAGACTAACTATATTTCCCTCCGTCCTATCCTGGCCCCCATTTATTCTTTTCATTCCTTTATCTCTGTCCCTTCTCAAAAGTGTTTGCTCCACATTACCACATCCCCCAATTTGCCCTCCCTTTTATCACCCCTCCCTCTCTTATCCCCTTTGCCTCTACTTTCCTGTATGGTAAGATAGATAGATTTCCATACCCAACTGGGTGTGTATGTTATTCCCTACTTAAGTCAAATTCGATGACAGTAAAGTTCACTCATTCCTTCTCACCTCCTCCCTCTTTTCCTACACTGTAAATGTTTCCTCTTGTCTCTTTTATGTGAGATAATTTACCCCATTCTATCTCTCCCTTTCTCCTTTCTCCCTTCTCTACCTGGAGAAGGTACACCCCTTAATTTTCTTTTTTAGATATCATCCCTTCATATTAAACTCTCCTGGTGCCCTCTGTGTGTGTGTGTGTGTGTGTGTGTGTGTGTGTGTGTGTGTATACATATGTGTGTGTGTGTGTGTGTGTGTCCTCCAACTACCCTTTACAGTGAGAAAGGTCTCATGAGTTACAAATACCATCTTTCCATGTAGGAATGTAAAGAGTTCAACTTTGATAAGTCCCTTATGATTTCTCTTTCCTGTTTACCTTTTCATGCTTCTCTTGAGTCTTGTATTTGAAAGTCAATTTTTCTATTTAGCTCTGGCTTCTCAAGAATGCATTAAATTCCTCTATATGATTGAATACCAATTTTTTTCCCCTCACTGATTACACTCAGTTTTTCTGGGTAGGTGATTCTTGGTTTTAATCCTAGCTCTTTTGATCTAAGGAATATCATATTCCAAGCCCTCTGATCTTTCCTTTCCTCTTTTCCCATTACACTTTTTTCACCACTTCATTAGGTTTTTTATCAGCATATCAAATTCAGCTTACACCCACCACCTCTGTCTATGTATATCCCTTTTAAATATCATAATAACAATACATTTCTCAAGAGTTACAAATGTCATCTTACCTTGTAGGGATGTAAACAGTTTACCCTTATAGAATAACATGTATTTTTCCCTTTCCTGTTTACCTTTTTATATCTCTCTTGAGTCTTGTATTTGAAGATCAGATTTTCCATTGAGCTCTAGTCTTTTCATCAGGAAAGTCCAGAACTTCCCTATTTCACTGAATGCCCATCTCCTCCCCTGAAAGATTAGACTCAGTTTTGCTGGGTAGTTGATCCTCGGTAGTAATGCAAACTCCTTTGCCTTAGGGAATGTCATATTCCAAGCCTCTGATCTTTTAATGTAAAAGCTGGAAGGTCCTGCATAATCCTGACTGGTTCCACAGTATTTGAACTGTTTCTTTCTGGCTGCTTGCAGGATTTTCTCCTTAACCTGATAATTCTGGAATTTGGCTACAAAATTCCTTGATGTTTTCTATTGGAGATCTCCTTCAGGAGATGATAGGTGGATTCTTTCGATGGCTGTTTTCTCTCTGTTTCTGGACAACCTAAGGATAAGAGGTCTCCCAGAGGAACAGAATAGGACCAAAAACCTTAGCACTAGAATACAGGACATTATAGAAGAGAACTCCTCAGACTTTCCAAAGATAGAAAATTAAACACTACTTGAAAAAAATGCATAGATCACCTCTACAAAAGAAACCATCCCAAGGGTACAGTTTCCAAACACATAGTGTTTGAATTTAATAATTCAATTTAATAATTCAAATTCTACAAGCAATGGACAGATGCTGACCATATCCTGCCTAGCAGTGAATTAGTGATGTTTGTGGGACTACAAATTGGATGGTAAATGAAAAGGGGACAAAATGGAATGAGTGATGTGTTTGGGTCAAATGGAGGTCTAGCAAAGAGGGCAACTTAACCCTTGTGGTCTCAGGAAGTGAAGAGCCTTCAGGAAAATGGGTGAGGAGGAGGAGGGAAGGATTTAAAAAGGGAAGAGAGGAGGGAAACCTTGTTTTGATAGTTGGAGGGGGAATCTACTGGACTAAGAGGTTGGAAGTGTGGGGAAAAGTAAATAACCAGAAAAAAAAGAAGCAAAACCCCAAAAAGAAAGGGATGGCAGGAGGAGGTAATCAGGGGTGAGCAGAAAAGAACCATTGGGAACAGGGCCATTAGAAAAAGAATATGCTAAAGTAACTGAAAGAATGTAGTAATGAGTTTATAGTCAAAGAGGAAAAAAATCATAAATTTAAAAATGCCTAATATTATCAATCAAAAAAATAAAAACATATTAAACCCCACCTACGTGCTAGTTCCTGTGCACATTGCAGGAGATACAAAAGGAGGCAAATGAAAATCCCTTCCCTCAAGGAGCTTTCAGTCTAAAGGGGGAACTTATGGTGTAATGAGAACACTTTGTGTCCAATGAGGGATCTTACCATCTAATGGGGGAATCTTAAAATCTACTGGAGGAGCTTACAGTCTAATTGAGGAGATTATCTTTTAATATTATAGACAAATAGAGGACAAAGGAAACAACTAAATTGAGAAAGTGAAAAGTTGGAGAAAAAAAATCTACATGTCACTGACAAGATAGATATTTGAAATCCAAAAGCATACACTAAATAAAACTGAGGAGATAGAGGAGATAATTAGAAAAACCCAATACACAATGCATCAAGTGATTCCAAAACAGTAGAAAGTACAGTCATGGTATCTGACAAAGCAAAAGCAAATACTCAAAAAATGAAAAGATAAATAAGAAAACTACATTAGACTGAAAGGAACCATAAAGATTCAGCCAATATCCCTAATAAAAATCTTTTACACTCCCAGTGTCTTAGCATCCCAGTTCATAAAAGAAACATTGACAGTTCCACCAGAAGACAGAGACAGTAACAGAGCAGTGACAGGAGGCTTTGATATCCCTCTGGGCTTGGAGTCAGGAAGATCTGTGTTCAAATATGGCCTCAGTGACTTACTAGCTGTGTGGTGCTGAACAAGTGACCTGACCTATGTATCCTAGTTGTGAAATGGGGAGAAGAATATTATCTACCTCATAGGGCTGTTGTGAGGATCAAGTTAGTTAATATTTGTAAAAGAGGTAAGCACAGTACCTGGCACATAGTAGGCACTTAATAATAGTTGATTGATTGAGGAATAGAGTTTCAAGTCTGGAAGAACACACTTCAGTTTATTGTAATAGTGTGCCCAGTTTAGCCTTCAGCCAGTGTACACTGGAGGGTACAAGGGGGCACAATCAGCAATGCTGAAAGGCAAAAGAGAAGGCCTTTCAGATCTAGAAGAAACATTCCACATAGAAAGGGTATAAGACTTTAGGTCCTCAGGTGTATATCCAAGTCTTTGGGGTAAATGCTTTGTTAACTAGTGTTTCTTGCTGTGCCATTGAAATGCCTTTGCTAAGAAAGAAAGTGTACTGGCTGATTGTGAAAGGGGAACACAGGAGGGTCCTTCAACTAGTGTTAGTACCCTGGGTGTAGTAGCAGCTCCACCTGGTAATAATTGTGTGGGATGGGGGAGTCAACTAAGACAGGAACTGTACAATGAAAGAGACATTAATAAGCTGGAGAGTATCCACATAGGATGGAAACGATGGTAAAGAGGCTAAAATTCATGCCCTCTGAGTGTAAGGGAACTATAGTGTCTCAGTTATTCAGTCAATGAACATTTACAAAGTGCCTACTAAGTGCCAGGCTCATAGGAAGGAAAAGAAAAGCCAAAGAAAATCACTTTTCTCAAGGACCTCACAGTTGAATGGGGGAGGCAATATACAAACAGCTGAAGTACAAACCATATACAGGATAAATAGAAATAAGCAAGAGAACAAAGGCCCTAGAGCTAAGGAGGCCCATGAAAGGATTCTTATAGAAGATGAGATTGTAAGTGGGACCTGAAAGAAGTCAGGGAAACCAGGAAGCAGAGATGAGGAGGGAGAGCATTGCAGGCAAGAGGGACAGCCCATGAAAATGGCCAGTTGGGAGATGGAGTGTGTTGTGCAAAGACCAACAAGGAGGAGGGTGTCACTGGATCACAGACTATCTGGAGGGAGAGTGTAGGGTGTAGGGAAAATGCAGGGATGGAAGCGGTTGTGATGGGCCTTGAATGACAAACAGAGAATTTTATCTTTGATCCTTGAAGTGATAGGGAGCCCCTGGAATATCTTGAATATGAGGAGTGACATGGTCAGACCTGAGTATTAGGATGGTCCCTTTGACAGCAGAGTGGAGGATGGAGTACAGAGGTCAGAGCCTTGTGGCAGGAAGACCAACCAGCAGCTATTGTAGCAGTCCAGGCTAGAGGTGACAAGGGATGTCTGCCCTGAGTATTCTCCAGAATACTCACCTTCAGTTTTTTCAGGTATACAAAGGGTGGGTTCTTGTGAAATGGATTCAGCAGAAGTCAGGGATCAGAGTAATGGGTGGATATTGCAAAAAGAGAGATTTAGACTGGATGTCAGAAACACTCACCCCAGACTGATGAGAAGAATCCCAAAGTGAATTGAAGCCTGGGCTGCCTCCTGTCCCTCCCTCAGGTTGCATTGTTTCTTCAGCTAGTCTGGCTTGCGGGCCCTGTGAGTGGCAGCTGGTTGACAGGTGAGTGGAGATGGCTGGCCCCTTCTCTGTAGGAGTTGCTTCCCCAACTGATGGCTGTGAGAGATGGGCTGGAAGCAGACTGGGTGTTCTGGAGAATGTTACTATTCCAAGGACTCTTGTGTCTTTTTGTGTGCATTGGTGACAGTTGGTCAGCATTTGCTGCTGGTAGTGATAAGAAAGGTGGGTTCTGTCTTTCCAATGATCTCTTCTTCCATGATTTCTGTGGGGGCTGGGCTGGAAGTACATGTGGTGGCTTGGGTGGACTGTTCTTTCCAAAGCTCTGGGGTTCAGGGCACAGGTTTGTCTCCATCTGGATCTGCGGGGGGATGCTGGACAAGGTAGTGAAGATGGATTGACTTGTCTGGCACATATTGTCCCCCCACCTCTCCCTCAATTACCTTTACAGGCAATTGCCACCATTGTCTAAAACAATTAAGAGATCTCCTGAAGCAATCAGAGCATGTCCTGAATGACAATTACCAGGCACTATTCCGATAATCTGCAAAATAGTTATGGAGAGGATTGCCATGGCAATTCTATCTTCTCAAGTTCTCATGCCATTTGCATTTCCATGATGTGGTTAGCATTGTCTTGAGATTTTTCCCAGACAAAAATTGGTAGAGGTTATTGATTACTTAATAGCCCCAAATCCATCGTCTATGCAAGGAAAGCTCTCTACCGCCACCCATAAAATGAATGAATGAATGAATGAAAAAACATTTGTTAAGTACTTACTATGTGCAAAGAACTGTATTAAATGCTGTAGTACATACCCCCATTGCCAATTCCTACTTCTGCTTTCTGAACCCTACTAATCTATGTTCATGTATTCCATTCCAAAGGGGTGTCTAATTTGATGGAAGATTCCTTCATAATTCAAAGGCATTGAAGGGAAATAGGAAGGAAAGAGTGGAGCCAGCCCATCTAGTTCTGGAACTTGCCCCAGGGGTGCTGTTCCCCCTAATCTCCACCCATCCACATTCTTATACCCATACCACTCTTCTGCACAGCTTAACATGATGCTGAACATTCAGTAGGTGCTTAACAAATGGTTTATGTTCTAAAGCAATTTGACTTAAAATCAAATAAACAAGGAACTGACTAAATCAGATTTTGTTGATCATCAACTCTGTTCTTCCTCAATTTTTTTGAGACTAAGAATTGTTGTTGTGATTATTCTTCTTTCTGACTGTAACAAACAAGAAAAGGTTTGACCCTGCAAGCCCTACAGTCAGGAGGAGGCTTCCTTTGTACAGTGTCAGTCAATCCAGAAGCCTCTGAGTATCTGTCTTGTGCCAGGCTGTTAGAGGAGGCTTGAGCCTCAGCAATCTCTTAATTCAGGGTCAGTGCTGGGGTGAAATGAGGTACTGGGAAGTCATTGGACAGTTAACAGTAGCAGGCTTACTTTGAGCTAACACAGAATAGACATGCAACCATGATACAGTGACAGCTTCCCCAGACACAGCCCCTCTTGTCTCCATATTAGCACATCTGGTTATCAGAGCAAGGTGCCATGGAAGAGTATGAAAACTTGAGTGGTCTTCAGAAATCCACCAAGGTTGAGAGGTCCTCACTGCCCATTGGTGGGATTTTTTGTACCCTTATATGACCAGGTAGCTACATCAGGCGAAATAGGGCAATTAGGTTCCATATCATCAATAGGCATTTGTTAAGCTGCTTACTCTGTGCTAGGTTCTGTGCTATGCTGGAAATAAGAAGAACTGTCAGATAGTCCCTGCTCTCTCAAGGAGTTCACAGACTAATGGGGGAGTCAACAGTCAAACCCCTATGAAGAAATAAGTCACATACAGAAAATATTGGAAATAATCACCATGAGGAAGGTGCTAGAAATTTGCTGGAAAGGGAAAAGTTTCCTACAGATGTTGGGCTTTTAGCTGAGATGTGAAGAAAGCAAGAGAAGTCAAGTGGCAGAAAGGAAGAGGGAGAATTTTGCAGATGTGGGGGACTGTCCCTGAAAGGAAATGCCCAGATTTGGGAGATGGAAGATCTTGTGCTAGGAACAACAAGGAGGCCAGTCTTGCTGGATTGAACAGTACATCATAGTGGGGGGAGCTGCAAGGGGAGTGTGTAAGGTATAAGGAAACTGGAAAGGTGAAGGTGGATCATTTATGAAAGGCTTTAAATGCCAGACAGGATTTTATATTGGATCCTGAGTTGATAGGGAGCCACTGGAATTGATTGAGTTGGAAAGCTGGGATTGGAGGGAGGGCACATGGTCAGACTTGTACTTTGGGAAGATGATTTTGAGAGCTGAGTGTAGGACAGACTGGAATGCAGATGTACTTGGGGTAGAGACTCCAACCAGAAGACTTTTTCAATAGAATATTGTATGAATTGAAGAGGGCCTGTTCTAAGATGGTGCTACTCTCAGAGCAGATAAAAGGCATATATGAGAATTGTTACAAAGATAAAATTGAGAGGTCTTGGCAACATGTTAGTTTGAGGGGTGATGAGAATGTGAAGAGTGAAGGATGACACTTAGATTGTGGGCCTGGGTCACTGGGAGGATGATGGTACCTTTCTTTACTTAGTATTTTGTTTTTCCCCAGTTACATGTAAAAACAATTTTTTTAGCATTTGTTTTAAAACTTTGAGTTCCAAATTCTCTCCCTTCCTCCCTACTACCCCCTCCACCATGGAGAAGGCCAGCAATTTGATATAGGTTATACACATGTAGTCATGCAAAGTATTTCATAATAGTCACGTTGTGAAAGAAAACAAAAAAAACTCAAGAAAAATAAAGAAATTTTTAAAAAGTTTGCTTCAATCTGTTTTCAGATACCATCAGTTCTATCTCTGGGGATGGATAGCATTTTTCATCATAAGTCCCTCAGAGTTGTCTTGGATTGTTATATTACTGAGAAAAGCTAAGTCATTCACAGCTGATTATCTCACAATATTGCTGTTACTTTGTACTCAGTATATTTCACTTTACATCAGCCCATGCAAGTCTCCATGTTTTTCTGAGACCATCCTGCTCATCATTTCTCATAGTACAATAGTTACAGTGCATTAATGTCTCATTTTTCCAATATCCCCTCCAACATTTGTCATTTACTTTTTTTGTCCTATTAGCCAATCTAATAGGTGTGAGTAAGTACCTCAGAATTTTTTAAATTTGCATTTATCCAATCTATATCAGTTATGCTGAAAGAGAAAATGTAGAACAAAAAAAATTAAAAAATTAAAAACAAGTGTGCTACAATACGCATTCAGACTGCATGAGTTCTATCTCTGAAAGTGGATAGCATTTTTCATCCTAAGACCTTCAGAGTTGTATTGGATCATTATATTGCTGAGAACAGCTAACTCATTCACAGCTGATCATCTGATGGTGTTGCTGTTACTGTGTACAATATCCTCCTGGTTTTCCTCTCTTCACTCTGCATCAGTTCACATAAGTCTCCCCAGGTTTTCCTGAAAGCACCCCGGTCTTTCTTTCATATAGCAAAATAGTATGCCATTACAATCGCATAAGACAACTTGTTCAGACATTTCCTAGGTAATGGGAATCCCCTTGATTGTCAATTCTTTGCCACCACAAAAGAGCTGCTATAAATATTTTTCCATATATGTCCTTTTCTTTTATCTCTTGGGGGTACAGATCTAATAATGTTATTGCTGGGTGAAGGGGTACGCACAGTTTGAAAGTCCCTTAGGCACAGTTCCAAAGTATTCTCCAGGATGGTTAGATTAGTGCACAACTCCACCAAAAGTGCCTTAGCATCCCTATATTTCCACATCCCCTCCAACATTTGGCATTTTCCTTTCCCATAATAAACTCAATCTGATCATTGTGAAGTGGTATCTCAGAGTTTTTTTCTCACTTTCTAGTTGTGTGACTTGTGCAAGTCACTTAAGGCTGTTTGGCTTAGTTCTTCATCTGTAAAATGAGCTGGAGAAGGATATGATAAACCACTCCACTACTTTGGCCAAGAAAACCCCAAATGGGGTCACAAATAGTAAGACAAGACTGAAACAACTAAACAACAACAATAAAAATTTGGCTTTTTTTTCTTTTTAAAAAATCTAACTAGCCTATAGTTTATCTATTTCACTGTTTTTTTTTATAAAACCATCTCTTATTTATGTTTCATTTTAAAATTTTCAATTCACTAATCTCTCTTCTGATTTTCAAGTTATTTAATTTGGTATTTAATTGGGGATGTTTAATTTTTTTTCCTTTTCTAAATTTTTTTTAGTTGCATACCCAATTCATTGATCTTGCCTTTCTCCATTATTTATTTATTTAGCTATTTAGCTATTTATTTATTTATTTTGGTTAGGCAGTGGGGCTAAGTGACTTGCCCAGGGTCACACAGTTAGTAAGTGTTATGTGTCTGAGGCCAGATTTGAACTCAGGTCCTCCTGAATCCAGGGCCAGTGCTTTATCCACTGTGCCACCTAGCTGGCCCCTTTCTCTATTTTACTGATGTGTTTAGGGATAGGAAATTTCCCCTATGTATTGTTTTGGCTGCGTCCCACAAATTTTGTTATTTTGTCTCATTGTTGTCATTTTCTTTAATGAAATTATTGTTTTTATGTTTTGTTTCTTCACTTATTATTTAAGATTAGATTTACTTTCCAATTAATTTTAATACATATTTTCACTGCCTTTCATTCAATATACGTTGTTTACATTATGGTCCAAAAAGAATTCATTTAATGTTTCTGCTTTATATGCTGATACATGGTCAATTTTTGTGAAGGTACCATGTACAGCTTGGAAAAAGGTATACTCCTTTCTATTCCCATTCAGTTTTCTCCACAAGACTGCCATATTCAACTTTTCTAAAATTCTATTCATCTTCTTAATTTCTTTCTTGTTTATTTTAGGCTTAGATTTATCCAGCTTTGGGAGGCAAAAGCTGAGGTCCCCCACTAGCATAGTTTTTAATATTTTCTCCTTTAATTCATTTATCTTTACCTTTAAAATTTTGGATGCTGTGTCATTTGGTGCATATATGTTCAGTATTAATATTACATCATTGTCTATGGTACCTTTTAGCAAAATCTAATTTCCCTGCTTATCTCTTTTAATTAGGTCTATTTTTTCTTTTGCTTGATCTCAGATCGTGATTGCTACCCCTTTTTTTTTTAGCTGGAATGTAACAGCCCCATATTTTTATTTTGCATGTCTCTCTGTTTCAAGTGTATTGCTTGTAAACAATATATTGCAGCATTCTTGTTTCTAATCCATTCTGCTATCTGCTTCCGTGTTCAGGGTGAGTTCATCCCATTTATATTCACAGTTATGATTATTACCTATATGTTTCCCTCCATCTCATTTTTCTCCCTCTCTATTTTTACACTGTCCCTTAAAAGTCTGTTTTGGGGCAGCTAGGTGGTGCAATGGATAGAGCACTGGCTCTGAGGTCAGGAGGACCTGAATTCAAATCTAGCCTCAGACCAAACACTTGACACTAGCTGTGTGACCCTGGGCAAGTCACTTAACTCCAATTGCCTAAATAAATAAATAAATGTCTTTTTTGTTTCATAACACTACCTCCCTTAATCTGCCCTCCCTTCTACTAGACCCATCCCCTTCCCTTTTCCCTTTTCCCTTTTCCTTTCTACTTTCCTGTAAGGTAAAATAGATTTCTATATACAGCTGAGTGTCATTCCCACTTTGAATCTATTATGATGAGAGTAAAGTTCAAGGCTTACCTACCACCTCTCCCCATTTTCCTTTCCATTTTTAGAGAAAAATTCTCGTCATTACTTTCTCAAAATTTACTATTCCCACCAGGTAGGAAAATATCCTGTTCATAAAGGAAATAGCATAATGAATGAAGAAGATCCTACCTTAGGGTGTGCCAAGGTTGTCCCCAAAACTTTTCCCAGGCACAGACATCGACCTTTAGCGGTTCTCAGACTGCATCACAAGTCATTTTCTAATTTTCTTTCAGGATAATTTACACAACCATTCCTATAAACAAAACTCAAAAGCAATAGCAAATTGTAATCCCAAAAGTTTTTACCTCAAATATAAAAATTTCACTAACCACAACTTAAGGCTTGAATATTATTAATTCCTCATGTTTTCCTAATGGTTACATTTCATTTTTCCTTTACTTATAAATGAAAACTAACCACATTCTTGGGCTTCAAACATACAGAAAATGACTGAGATTTGACTTATGTTGATGTATTGAAGTCATATCCTTAAATCACCATTTACATTTTTTTACTTTTTGAGTGATAGCCAAAAATTTTCAAATGAAAAACTCACTCTCTATTATAATAAGCACATTATTATTATCATCTCTTTTCAAACAAATTACATCCCATTAAATGTTTAACAGGGTTTGAATATCTATTTTACCACATTCTTTTAAAAGCTTATTTCATAATCTAACAGCATCCACATTTTAAAAAATGATGTTTACCTAACAGTATTGATCATATAATGGAATCTCAAATTTCAAAATATAACAGAATTTGGAAATACAATAACAAGAAACACAATATCCTGTACTGAAAACATGAAACAAAATTTATTGCCAGTTAGATGATGTCAATTCAGCCAAATGCATTTCCAAATTATCCCATATAAAATTATTAACCTTATTATCTTTGGTATTTTATAATAATCATATCTAAAATCAAGCATGCAATTACAGTCAATAAAAGAAATTATAATAACAATAAATCAACATTTATATAGCACTTACATATGCCAGTCACTGAGTTGAGCACTTCATAAGCACTATATCACTTGACATTCACAACAACACTGGTAGTTGGGTACATTTGTAATATTTTTCTTTACATATCAGGAAATTGAGGCAAATATATATATATAACTTGCTAATCACACAGCTAATAAATTTTCTGAGGCCATAGCGTAACTCAAGTTTTCCTGCATTTTTCCATCATTTTTTCCCATCAACTTTACTTGGAAAGCTGATCTGAGATGAGAGGGGTTAACAGGGTCATGGGGAAAATTCTTTAAACTGGGGCATCACAAGTGTTCTCTGAGTTACAGTGGATGGCTCTGTAGGTTCTTGATCTGAGTCAAGAGAGCTGGGAGGTGGTGGTCAGGGAGTCCCTGATCTAAACAGTCTTTTCTCTTTTTATAGTCAAAAAAGGGTTAACAAGTAGTAGTTATAAAATAAAATAAAAATGTGTGTGTGTATATATATATATTCTTGACTCATGGATTACTTTCAAAGTAGCTGTCTTCTTTATACTAAAATAACAAGTCTATTGAGCTTCAGGAAAATAAATCATTTAATTTCCATTTACTCTAAAATTTCTATAAAATTTAATTCTTATTTTTCCTTAAAACTCATTCTACAGAGTGATACTACAAAACTCATTAAAATATTTCAGCATAAGCTAATCTTCTGCTAAGTGAAAATGATTACCCTACAAACTCCTTAATAAATAAACTTTTTCTCTTTAATTTCCAAACCTCCAAAATCTACTAAGATTTTTACAGTTTTTTTTCAGCCTAATCTTTTACTAATAAAGTCCAAAGTGGGAGTTAGTCCTGCTTACAGGGACAAATGCTTCAGTTATGAAACTTCATTAATCTTCCCAGCACTCTAATCTCTTTGAAGCTTTTTAGTAATTTTCTGGCTGACTGCATTTTCTAAACCTAGAAACCCAGATAGATCTAATATTTTCTTTTCCCCCAATGCTATGTAAGACCAATTTTAACATTCAGTTTTCAAATTTTTGAGGTCTAAATTCTCTCCTTCCTTTCTCTCCACTCTCATTGTGAAGGCAAGTAATATGAAATTACGTTACGTGTATATACATTATACATAGGCAAAATGTATTTCCCTATTAATCATGTCATAAAAAAAGACCAAAAAAACAAGAAAAATTAAAAAGTAAAAAGAAGTATACTTCAATCTGCATTCAGACTCCATCAGTTCATTCTCTGGAGATGGATAGCATTTTTCATCATAAGTCCTTCCGAATTTTCTTGAATCTTTATATTGGTGAGAATAGCTATGCTGTTTAAGGTTGATCATCATGCATATTTCTGCTAATGTGTACTATGTTCTCCTGGTTCTGCTCACTTCACATTGCATAAGTTCATGTAAGGTATTTCTGAGAGCATCCTACTTGTCATTTCTTAGAGTACAATAGTATCTCACCAGCATCATGTACCCTACTTATTCAGTCATTTCCCAGTTATTGGGCAACTATTCAATTTCCCATTCTTTGTCCCCCCAAAAAGAGCTGCTATAAATAGTTTATAGCACATATATAATACATATGGGTCCTTTTGCTTTTTGTGTTTTATCTCTTTGGGACACAGACTAGGAATAGTATTGCTGGGTCAAAGGGGATGCATGGTTTTATAGTCCTTTGACATAGTTCTGATTTGCTCTCCAGAATTGTTGAATCACATCATAAATCCACCAACAGTACATTAGTGTCTCAATTTCCCCACAATCTCCTCCTAAATTTGTCTTTTTCCTTTTCTCTCACATTTGCCAATCTGAGGGTTTTACCTCAGAGTTCCTTTAATTTACATTTCTCTAATCAATAGTAATTTAGAACATTTTTTCATGAGTATAGATAGCTTTGATTACTTCATCTGAAAACTGCCTGTTTCTATCCTCTGACCACATATCAGTTGGAGAATAGTTCTGATTTTTATAAATTTGACTCAGGTCTCTATGTATTTCAGAAATGAGTCTTATCAAAGTAACTTTTTTTTTTTGATGCTTCTCTTGAGTCTTGTATTTGAAAGTACTATTTTCTTTTTTTAACAGTATTTTATTTTTTCCCAATCACATGTCAAGTCAATTTCTAGCATCCATTTTTACAAGATTTTGAGTTCCAAATTTTTCCCTTCCTCCCCTGAAAATGGTAGTTAAATAGATTATGTTTGTGTTATCATGTAAGTCATATTTGCATATTAGTCACCGTTGTGAAAGAAGAAACAGATCAAAAGGAAAAATAAGAAAAAGAATAAAGTAAGCAAAAAAAAGTCTGCTTCCATTTGTATTCAGAGTACATCAGCTCTTTATCTGGATATAGATAGCATTTTCCTTTGTGAATCTTTTTTACTTCTCTTGGATCATTGTGTTGCTGAGAGGAGCTGAAAGATTCATAGTTGATCATCTTACAATGTTGCTGAAACTGTGTACAATGTTTTCCTGGTTCTGCTCTTTTAACTTTGCAACAGTTTGTACAAATCATTTCAGATTTTTCTGAAACCTGCCTGTTCCTCATTTCTTATTGAACAATAGTATTCCATTTCATTCATATATACAGCTTGTTCATCCATTCCCCAACTGATGGGCATTCCCTCAGTTTCCAATATTTTGCCACTATGAAATGGGCAACCACAAATATTGTTGTACACATATGCCCCTTCACCTTTTTATGATTTCTTTGGGATACAGACCTAGTAGCAGTATTGCTGGATTAAAGGATGTGCACAGTTTGATTTCCCTTTAGCTATCTCTTTCACTGAATGACCATTTTTTCCCTTATACTATTATGCTTAATTTTGCCAGGTAGGTGATTCTAGAAATCTTTGTATTTTAATTTGTAGAGACTGTGAAGCTTTATACATGTGATGGAAGACCTAGGAAATGTCTTTCTATTTGAACTAGAAAAGTGGAAATGTAAGTGAATGCTACAATGGCCAATGGTTGTAGGCCTAGCTTTTCTGCCTTCTCTGACAGTTGAACAAATGTCCTTTTTTTCATTCAGGATTATGCTGAACTTTGCTGGATATGATATTTTTGGCCAGAACCCCAGTTCTTTTGCTTTTTGATATATAGTGTTCCAAGACCTGCAGTCCTTTGATGTCTCTGCTTCTAGGTCTTGTGTGATTCTAATTGTGGTACTATCATATGTAAATTGTTTTTTTCTTGTTGCTTTTAATATTTTATCCTTTAGCTTGGGGTTTGTGGAATTTGACTATAATATTCCAATGAGTTTTCCTTATAGGATATCTTTTAAGTGGTGATAATGTATTTTTTCTATTTCCACTATCCCCCCTCCCTTGTTCTAGTGCTTCAGGACAATTTTCTTTTATTATTTCTTGTGTTATTGCATCGATTCTTTTTCTGATCACAGTTTTCTATTAATCCAGTTATTTTTATGTTTTCTCTTCATGATGTATTCTCTAGATCTGCTGTTTTTCTTATAAGATGTTTCACTTTCTCTTCTATTTTTTCATTATAGCTTTCTATGGTTGGATTCTTGCTCCTTTGCCTGTGCATTTGCAGTAATAGCATAATTTTTGTAATCACCTCTACCCTTGGGGTAGGGGGATAGTGTATCTGGGCCCAGCTCTTGAGTTCTCCCCTCTAGTCTGGCCCCAGAATCTAATTGGTGATCTTCATGGGTGTTAATCAGCAGCAGCATCCATAGCAATGACAAGAATATGAGATTTGAAAAACAAACCCAGTCAGAGCCTCTTCCCCTCTCTCAAAATCCTAGGAACTGCCAGACTCCCAAAGCAGGGGTAGCATCTGCCATGGATATCACACTCATGGAGGGATCTACAGTTAGGTGTTAGGTCTCTATTCAGATGTTTACTTGTCCACCTGGCCCACACGAAAGTGACAAATCAAAACCAAGGCCCCAATGAGACCACCACTTGAGTTCCAGGTCCTCACTCAGACCTCAATCATATGGCAGAGCCATAGCCAAACCATTCACTAGAGCCCCACTGAGATCATCACTTGAATGCTTGGTCCCCATCAAGATCACAAGTCTGGTACCACACTGGCAATTAAACCATTTACAAAATCCTAGACCCTTCCTGCCAAAGAAACCACCAGCCGAAGTCTAGTCCCACTATGAGACCACTAACTGATAACAGGGTCCCAGCAAGATCTCCTACTGGATGTCATTATGTTTTTACCAAAATAAAATCAAAATGGGTTCATGATTTAGATATAAAGGCTGATACTATAAGCAAACTGGAAGACTAAAGAATTGTTCAACTCTTTTTTGTTTCCTCTTTCTTGTGGTCTCTCCTATTGGTTCTAATTCTTCCTTACAACATGACTAATGTGAAAATATGTTTAATAGGAATGCATATGTAGAGCCTACATCAGATTGCACACTGTCTTGGGGACAGAGGTGAGTAGCGAGAGCAAGATAAATTTAAAACTCAAAAGTGTATGGAAGTAACTTTTGAAAACTAAAAATAAATTAATAAAAAATAAAAATATTTTATTTGTTCCAATTACACATAAAGTCAAATTTTAACATACATTTTTTTAAAATATTGAATTCCAATTTTTTTCTCCCTCCCTTTCCCCCTTCCTAAGACAGTATGTTCAATCATGTAGAACATTTTGCCATATTAGTCATGTTGTGGAAGAAGAAATAGACAAAAAAAAAGCACGAATACAATAAAGTGAAAATAGTATGCTTCAATGTGTATTCAGACTTCATCAGATCTTTCTCTAGATGTGAATATATTTTTCCTCATGATTCCTTTGCAATTATCTTAGACCACTGGGTTTCTGAAAAGAGCTAAGTCATTCATAGTTGATCATCCTACAATTTTGTTGTTACTGTGTGCCATATTTTCTTGGTCTTCTTACTTCACTTTGAATCAGTTCATGTGAATCTTTCCAGATTCTTCTGAAATCTGCTTGCTCAACATTTCTTATAGCACAATAGTATTCCATTATATTCATACATACCAACTTGTTCAGCCTTCCCCCAGTTGATGGGCATTCCCTCAATTTCTAATCTTTGCCACCACAAAAAATACTGCTATAAGTATCTTTGTCCAGTTAGGTCCTTTTCCATTTTTTTGATCTCTCTGGGATGCAGATCTCCTAGTGGTATTGCTGGTTCAAAGGGTATGCATGGTTTGCCCTCTGGCCACAGTTAAAATTTCTTTCCAGAATGGTTGGAACAGTTCACAATTTCAACCAGCACTTATTAGAGTCCCAATTTCCCAACATCCCTTCCAATATTTATTATTTTCACTTTCTGTTATATTGGCCAATCTAATAGGTGTGAAGTGATAGCTCAGAGCTGTTTTATTTTGCCTTTCTCTAATCAATAGTGTTTTAGAACAGTTTTTTCATATGGCTATAGATAACTTTGATTTCTTCATCTCAAAACTGCCTGTTCATATCCTTTGACCATTCACATGCATTGAAGAATGACTTGCATTCTTATAAATTTGATTCAGCTCAGAAATTCATATTTCAGAAATGAGGCCTTTATCATAGATATTTGTTATAAAATTGTTTTCCACCTTTCTGCTTTGCTTCTAATCATGGTTGCATTGGTTTTGTTTATGCAAGAATTTTTTCATGTAATAGTATCAAAATGACCCATTTTACATTTTGTAATGCCTTTTATCTCTTGTTTGGTTCTAAATTCTTCTCTTTTCCATTGATCTGAGAGATAAACTATTCCATGCTCTCCTAATTTACTTATGGTATCACCCTGTATGTTTAAATCATGTATCCATTTTGACCTTCTCTTGGTATACAGTGTAAGATGTTGTTCTATATCTCATTTCTGTAATGTTGAGAGGGTGCTATCTGCAGCACTAAGTCTCTCCTGCAGAGAGATCTATGTCTCTCATGCTGAAGGGCAGAGGAATAGCTACTGAGTGGCAAGCCTGTTCACAAGTCACAGATCCAGGGCATACTAAGGACAGAACCTGGGCCTAGAAGGTTGTTCCAAGGTGAGGAGGGGTCAGTGACCTTAGGCTGTGCACTGAGCAAGGAGCAAGTTGAGAAGCAGGAAGCAGCTTAGATCCCTGGAGCAGCGTGGGGTCTCAGTTTCAGCCCCCAGCCCAGGCTGAAGCTTGCTGGAGCAGCCCTAGTAGGAATCTCAGACCAAAGCAGAGCACGGAGTTGTGTCTCTGAACCAACCAAGTTTTCCATCATGCTGATAGTGGCTGAGTCTAACAGCAGTCTCCTGGAAATCCACACAGGGAGAGCCCACCTGAGTGTTGGCCAGACCTAAACCCAGGTCAGGAGCTTGCAGAGCTCAGAATAGAACAGAAATCAGATTATTGTCTTTGAAAGCACTGAAAGTATACAGGTCCTCATCTTGAGATGTTCCTGACATTCCAAAAAAAAAAAACAAACAAAAAAACAGCACTCACTACCCCAGGTATGTAGTAGCAAGACCATCCCAGACATTTCATCCATAATTGCACAGAGCCTGACCCTAATATGAAGTCCAATATCAGGTAGAAGGCTGAAAGAATGAGGAAACCAAAAAATAATCTTACTATCCTCAAAAGCTTTTGTGGTGATAGAGACATTTAAGACACAACCTAGAATGAGAAACTGACCCTAAAATAGCTACATATAAGCCTCAAAGAAAGAAACATCTTAGGCACAAGTTTACCTCGAATTCCTTGAAGACATGAAGGAAGAGTTTAGAAAAGAGCTTTAAATGTTTTTATAAACGAAACAAGAACGCTGAAAAGTGGAAGGCAAGTGACAACAAAGGAGTTGGGTGGAGTTGGGAAGCTGGTTTTATTCTTTTCTGTCTCTAGTTTGTGTGTGGACGAAGTTACTGTTGTTTCTCATTGGGTTCATTGATCATTTTGGGGGTTCCTGTGGAAACTTAAGGTTTTGCTTAAGTAGTCACATGGAGTATGAGCCATGTGCACATTCAGGCAGCCATCTTGGCAGGAAATTTGATTTATTATGTTTGGAAGGTCTCTTTCTAGCTTAAATTTTTGGTATTTGTGGCTTCTTTCCAGCTCTGACATTCAGTGTTCTAAGATCCCTTTCAGTTGTGACAGTTTATCATCTTAGGACCCTCACAGGTGGAAATGTGTGTCCTCAGCTTCTTTTACTTCTAACATTTAGCATTCTGAAGGTGTTCTGAAGGTCCTGAGGTGCCTCCAAACTGTGTCAGAACACTTTCTGCTCTAAACATAAGAACCCACACATAGATGGTGGGCAGGTTATACCTGAGTATGCAGGAATACTTTATCCTAGGTGCCTCTACCCCCCAAAAAACTTCTGATTTTCTATGTTCCAATACTCCTTCTAGCTCTAACATTCTGTTTTCACAGATTCCTCTCAGCTCTGACATTCTGTATTCAAATTTTCTTCCATGTCTGATAGTGTAGGACCAAATGTCAAATGCATGTGTGACAGTCTATGTACAAAAGTCCTTTGTGGCACAGACATTCCATTTTCTAAGTGCCCCACAGGCACTGATAGGTTCTGCTTTCCAGGGGCCCTCCACAATTGATTTTCTATGTCCTCAGATTACTGTCAGTTCTGATATTCTGTGTTCTATTGCCCTCTCCACTTGTGACAGTCTCTGTTCTATGGTCCCTATCAGCTCTGACAGCCTGTATTGTAGTTTTCTTTCTCTGAATTTTCTGCCTCTAGCTTCAGTAGTCAGGATCATATTTGACTCACAGAAGGTGTTTGGTAGGACCTCTTCTTGCCTTATTCTTGCAAACAATTTAGATAAATTGGAGATAGTTGCTATTTAAATGTTTGATAGAATTCATTTGTGAATCCATCTATTCCTGGGGTTCCCCCCCTGCATTTGGAAGTTTATTTGTCACTTCTTCCCTTTCTTTTACTATGACTGGGCAATTTGAATTCTCTATTTTTTATTCTCTTCATTTGGTGTTTTATATTTTTGTAAATATTTATACATTTATCAAATCGATTGGTATATACCTGGATAAAATTATTTCTAATCATTTCCGTTATTTTATCTTCTTGTTTTTAGGCAGTTGGGATTAAATGACTTGCCCAGGGTCACACAGCTAGTAAGTATCAAGTGTTTGGTCTGAGGCCAGATTTGAACTCAGGTGCTCTTGACTTCAGGGCTGGTGCTCTATCCACTGTGCCATCTAGCTGCCTCTTATTTTCTCTTCTTTCATTTGTGATTCTGGCATTTGATTTTCCTTTTTAAAACAGAATCAAGTCATCCAATGATTTGGCTATTTCACTAGGTTTTCTTTTTTTTTTAAGCAACCTCCCAGTTTTATCATTTCAGTTTTGAATCTGTGCTGGTTATCAGAATTTCTCATTTTTTACAGTTGCTTCTTTCCCAGTACTGTTTTGTGGCTGCATGCCACAAAATATAATATGTTTGACTGGATTGCAAAATATATGGAGAATGGGGTATAAGGTATAACAAGACTGAAAGGTAAGTATGGGGTGCAGTTCTGAAGGAATTTCTATGCCAAACAAGAGAATCCTATAAACATGGATGGAAGACAACAACAAGGAGAAGAGGGAGATCAACAATGTCAAAGGCTACAGGTTCAGAATGATGAGGACTGAGAAAAGGCCAATCCATCTGGCAATTAAGAGATGATTAGTGGCTTTAGAGGGAGGAGTTTCAGTTGAATGATGAAGTAGGAAGCCAGAATTCAAACAGTTAAGGAAAGAGTGAGAGGAAAAGAAGTGGAGGCAACTATTGCAGATTACTTTCTCCATGAGTTTAGCTGCAAAAGTCAGGAGAGGTAAGGGATGGATGATCAAATGAGTATCTTTCAGGATGGGGGACCCATATGCATGCTTATAATCCATAGGGAAGCATCCAGTAGACAAGGAGAGACTGAAGATTAGTGAATATGGGGATAATAAAAGGGGCAATCTGCTGGATGATAGGATGAGATGGGATCCCTTCTGCATGCAGAGGGGTTCACCTTGGTGAGAAGAAGGGCTACCTTATTATGTAAGACTGGAGTGAAGGAGAAGAGAGTGGCAGAAAGAATGTGGGTGATGCAAGATGGGGAAGGGAGAAGAGGAAGCTCTCAGCAAATGGCCTCAATGTTATCAGTAAATTCTGGGATAAAGTTCTTAGCTAACAAGGTATATGAAGGGGAGCTGTGGGAGGTTTCAGGAGAGATGAAAAAGTTTGTAATAACTTTTGTGATGAGTAGGATCATAAGGTAATTAGAAAGGCATAAAAAGGATTACCTTGCTGCACAGAGAGTCCAGTTGAGGTTAAATAACATAAAATTGAGAGAACTCATTTCTAGATTTTTCTCCAGCTCCAATCAGTAGCATGAATGATGGAGCAAAAGCAATGAATTGTGGGAGTGAACCAAGGCAGTGGTTTGGCTGCACAAGATCAATAAGGGCTCAAGAAACTCAAGAGAAGGGGATAGTTTAGAGTTCAACTAGTTCACCAAATGTCAAGATGGAGAAAGGAGGAGAGTGTAGCTAGTGCAGGGATGATGGCCTGGAAAAGGACTGAGGGGCTGAAGGATTAGGGGTTGTGATGGGTTTCAGTTGCAAGGTGGAGGGAGAGGTAGAATGACCATGGATGTGATCAGATGAGGGCATTTCATAGTTCTTGAACATGGAGATGTCTTATTTGTGGGTGATGGGAAGATCGGAAGTATGATCTTTGTGTACAGCTGAGGTAGTATAACGGGTCATACGAGATGAGTAAACTGAGGGAATCCATGAGGTTAGGGTGTTGGAGAGACTATCAAAGTGAATGTTGAAATCCCCTGATATGAGGGCAGCAGTTGGGGAGAAGAGAAAACCTGTGAGCCAGACACTGAACACTTTAAGGAAAGAAGGACAGTGTCCTGGAGGCTTGTAGACAACAGCTACCAGATTTTTGTTGAGTGGTAGATATGGATTGAGTGACCCTCAGATGAGAAGCTATTGAGTGATGGTGGAGAGAGCCTGGAAGTGACAGTGAAAAGCAAGAAGTATTTCAACTCTTCCACCTTAATTAATGAATAGGTTGAGTGAATGAAAGTGTAGCCAGTATTTGACAGGGAAACCAGGGCTGCTGTATTATCAAGAGGGAGACAGGTAGATTTAAGGGTGGGAAAGGGAAAGATCTAGGGTGAAAACAAATTTGTTACCTGGGAAGGTGGTATTCTAGAAGGCACAGTGGTAGGTGAGTAGCTTTAGAGTGGGGCATTGAGCAGTCAGGTGGAGGGATGGCCCATTGGGGAAGGGGAGAATGGAGAACTGAGTTTGACTACTGAGGGGTGAGGGTGGGGGAGCAGAATTAGTGAATTGGCAAGGGTATGACCAGGGGTTACAGTTTGTTATTCATTGAGGAATGATTTCAAGTAGGTTTTCATTGTGCATAGAGGTGTAGCCTCAGGGTACTGTTTCCTCAGGCCTTTAGACAGTTCAGGCCAAGTGACAACTTCTGGGAGTCAAAGAATGGTATTACTCTCCTTCTCCCAAATCAGGAGACCAGGCTGGAGACTTGATGGAACAGCCTTTCTCTTCTTGGCTGGGAAGAAGGGGTAATGTCTTTCGTGGAATGTCTTCTCCTAATTTAATAATTTATTATTAATATAATAGAAAAACATCACTTTTCTCAGCAAGAAGATGTGATTTGGAAGTAGAAAAGCCACATTGGAATTACAGCCTTACTTATGGGGATAATGATTACAGCTGCAGCCTCACTCTCTGTTGTTATATACTCACAGGAAAATGGGTTTTTTTTTGCTTGTTCTGGGAAGGCCAGTCAGGTTGTACTATGAATAGAACACTGGGCTTCAAGCCAGGAAGATCTGTGTTCAAGTCTGGGTTTAGGCACTTACTAGCTATAAGATTCTGGGCAAGTCACTTAACCTTTATTTGCCTCAGTTCCTCATTTGAAAAACAGGACCACACTGGAGAAGAAAATAGCAAACTGCTCCTATACCTTTGCTAAGAAAAGCCCATAGATGAACATCTACAGCATCCCATAAATTTGGGCATCACTAATTGTCTAAACAATAACAACAAGCCCTGGAACTCTGGGCAAATATTTACATAAATGCCAGATTTCACATTGATGCAGTCTCATTCAAACTTGATATTTCTTTCACAAATTTCCTTCCAAAGAAGGATTAGTCATTTTGTGGCATTTATGTCTCCTTTGGTTGGGCACATTAAGGCTTTATCCGCCTAACCACAAGGGAGGGTAAAACCAGGTGTCACCACTGCTATGAAGGCTTATAGGGTATCAGAAGACTTTTGATGTGATGGAGAGGTAAGTAGATAATTTTGATGGTGATGATTTAGTCTGAATTCATATTGACACTGAAGACGTTCAGTACACTCTTCATTTCATAAATTGAGGGTTTAATTTAGTTCCATTCTGCCTGCATGACGAAGAAGGAACTGTAATATGGGGCAAAATTCAACAAAAATATGGTTTAAAATCATTCGGAGGTTTGGATGCGAGATGATGGACTAAAAGTGTGATATCTGCAATAGGAACAAGACAAGCATCTCAATTGCAGAATATATTCCTCTTGCCTGAAACTTTCACCGAGATGCAATATTCCATATGCCCACAAGATGGCACAAAACATTGCTAATTCTGTAATTTCTAATTGGACCAGGAGATGTCACCAAAGACCGTGCTATAATACTCTTTACTAATTTTTTTGTGACCACCAAATGTCAGGAAAAGACTGGGACATAATCTTCAATGGCACTAAATTGGTCAAAAACCCATTTATTAAAAGCCTACCATGTGCCACACTCTGTTCTGGGTGCTTGGAGTGCAAAGACAAAAAGGAAACAGTCTCTGCTTGCAGAGAAAAGTACATCCTATTGATGGAGACCAACTCTATAAAAGTGATAAAAACTTAAGTAAGTGTGACACTTAAAAAGAGAATGAAGACAAGTCTCACCATTCCTTTGCAGAGATGAAAGGTCTACTGGGATGGTAGCATGAATTTATTTTCAGAAATTTTCAATGTATTGATTCATTTCACTTTCTTTAATTCTTTAATCTTTTTTTTCTTCTTCTGTATGATGCCTCTCTGCATACTTCTTTTATTCAGTCATTTTTCATTCATGTCAGACTCTTTGTGATGCCATTTGGCTTTGCATACAGCAGTGGTTTGCCATTTCCTTATCTGGCTATTTTACAGGTAAGGAAACTGAGGCAAACAGGAAGTGACTTGTCCAGTGCCACACAACTAGTAACTATCTGATGCCAGATGTGAACTCAGGTCTTGCTGACTCTGGGGCAAGCACTCTATCCACTGGGCCACCTATCTCCCCTGATCTCTGTATAATGAACCATCTATTGGTCTAGGCTCTTAGAGTGAATGGGAGGGGGCTACAGGGCTCAGCTCTCATGGAGGCCATGCTTTCTAGAAGCACTGACTGGTACCTTCTTTACCATTTTCTCATCCAGGCCTCTGCCTCTCTCGTCTCCTAACTTCTTTCACTCTCAATTTCCTCAACTGTAAAATGGGAATGATCCTGGCATTTTGTACCTATCAGGGCTTTGTAAGGAAAGCATTGTATCCATCTCAGTGTTGTAAAGAAATATGAGTTGTTCAATCATTATTATTGTCTCAAGGGATCTCTGTCCTGGGAAAAGGAAAGAAAGGAGAGGGAGGCAACTAAGAGGAAACTTATGCAAGGACAAGTAATGGCCAAAAAGTGAGTACTCTAAGTATGGCACATACCAGGGAACACTAGGCATGAGGGGAGACTGAGACCTGGGAAGGATAGCTTTCACAGTGAAGTGGGAAAGGAAGGCTGGAGTCTGGACCAACAAGAGGGGCAGGGGCAGGTGGGAATAAGAACAAGAAAGGTGAGAAAGGATTTCCCATACCACTCCAAGGAAGGAAGCCAGAGAGCAAGGACATGGAGAAAAAAAAACCTGCCTCAACCAGGGGGCAGACACTGATGTTGCATCAAGGTCCCTGGGCACATAAAGCCTGCAGATATTAAACAGATGATGTCTCTCTAAGAAGAGAAAGGCAGAAAGAGATATGGCAAATAGGAGAGCATGAAGACATTGCAAAAAGGGCCTCGTGGATAGCACAAAGCCCTTTTGGGACCAATGTCTGAGGCCCAACATCAGGTTCCCTATGGAGAAGACATTGAGCAAGGGAAATAGTGCTTTTGCTCTTGAAAGAGAGGTTGCCAGTTTCCTAGGAGAGAAGAGTAAAGTAATAGAGATGCCAGTCCCCACCACCCCAAAGGACCAAAGCAGACAGCTCACAGAAGCCTCAAGTCTTAGGTTTGGAAAGGATGAGGTTCAGCTCCTCATTTTCTACCTGAGCCACTATGAATCCTCTCTCTCTGTGATATTCCTGACAAGAGGCCATCCAAGCTCTGCTTGGACTCCTTCAGTAATTCAGAATTCACTATCTCCCAACCTAGGTCATTCCACTTTGGATAGTTCAGTTTTTCATTATGTTAAAACAAGCCTCCATCCCTGTAATCAGTCCATTAATCAATCAATCCCAGAAATGTTTATTAAGCACCTACTATGTGCCAGGTTCTTTATCTTTCCCCTTGAATCTAATTCTCCATTCTTAAGACAAGCCAAATCTCAACACTATGCCCTGTGATTGTCCTTCAGATATGTGAGGAAAGCTACCACTGCCTCCACCATCTTCTCTTTTCAGAGTGAAATGCCAACCCCTTACAGATTCTTGAAGTTTAGAGTTGGCAGGAACCAATCCCTTACACTTAAACTAGAGGAATCAGGCCCAAAGACAGAGGATCAGTGACTTGCCCGATGGTCACACAGGCAGTAGGGAGTAGAGCTGGCATTCAAACCCAGGTCCTGATTCTACATTCAGGGCTCCTTCCACCACATGACCCTGCTCCTTTCATCTGTTTCTCACAGGGTGAGGTTTGCAGGCCCCTGTCCATCCCTGTCTCTCAATATCCTTCCTAAATGTGGAGCCCAGAATTGATCATGATATTCTAGTTGTTGTCTGACCAGGAGCTCAGAGAGTTGCTTTGATTCTTGGCATGATTATTTTATCCAGTCCTGTGATTTCATTGGTGTGGGGGCACTCCTGCTTGGAGAGTCCTGCTGCTGATGTCAATCAACCAGGGATTAGGCAGTTGCCTGGGACACAGCAGGGTTCAGTGATGTGCTTATGGTCACATGGTCAAACCAGTAGTTAGAAGGTGGACCCAGGTCTTCTTGACTCCCAGCCTGGTCCTCTGTTGTCTACCCCAAGCTGCATCACATGCTTGTATCAGTGCAACTTGACAAACAGAAAATAAGTACACACACACAAACACACACACACACACACACACACACACACACACACACACACGCACACACACACACACCCTTCTCCAGATGGATAGGCAAGGGTCAGAGCTCCAACCTTCCCATATGGGCTAGAGACACTGTTTCCTTTTCCTCTGCTGTCCCCTTCTGAAGTTTTCAAAGGAGAGCACCACCCTTCCTTCCTCATTCCCCTCCTTAAGGATGTTTTCTCCCTAACAGAATGGGGAAAGAGCCCCAGAACAGCTCATGCCCTCCTTCCTCATTCACTCAGTGGTAAAGGCCTTGAAGGTACATGATACACATGGCAGAAGCCAGTGTCTAAGATCACAGGGAATACTTTGAGGTTCTGAGGCAAAGGGATGAAAGTGTAGTAGGAGAGAGAAAGGAAAGGAGAGAACTGTCTCTGCAGGACTGGGCTCTCCCACTTCCTTCCTGCTCTCTCTTTAGCACAAAGCCACTCATTCTCACACACACCTTCACATACACGCACGTGTGCACACATGCACATACACACACACACACACACACACTCACAAAGGAAGAGCTACACAGGTTATCTCAGTCACTCCCAAACCTGTGATCTCTAGGACACCTCACTCTCTTGATCTACCATGCAGCTGAGGACTCTGGCCCTGCATCCTGTGGAAATATGAATCTCTGATGGGTTTCCCTGTCACCAAAGTAAGGCATAAGAGAATGCCCCCTTGGTCAGTGGCTCCCTCAAATACCCTCAAAGACCTTTCATGTCCCTGACCTACTCTTTCCCTCCAAACTCATCCTTCTAGATAATATGGCAACTCCAGCATTTGACAATCCATTCCCACCACCACAGCAGTATCAGCTTTCCTGACAAGCACATAGGCTCACAAGGCTCAAAACCCAACTAGTTATATTGAAAAGTAAATGAATGAACAAATGAGTGAATGAATGAATGAAAAGCACTGTTTAAGTTCTTACTGTGTACTAATGACCATACTTGGCAACATGTTGATTTGAGGGTTTGTGAGAAGGTAAAGAGTGAAAGGTGACCTAAGGGTCATGGGCCTGGATGCCTGGGAGGATGTTGGTACCTTCAACAGTAATAAAGAATTTTGAAAGGGAAGAGTGTTGAGGGTAGGAAAATAGAAAGAGTTCAATTTCAATCAAGTTGAATTTAAGATATCTACCATCCTGTTGGAGATGTCCAGTCGGCAAAATGGAGATGCAAGACTGGAGGTCAGCAGAGAGGTTCAGATTGGACAAGTATATGTGAGAATCATCTGCATAGAGGTGATAATTGAGTCCATGGGAACTGTTGAGTGCACTAAGTGAAATAGTATTGATATAGAAAGCAAGATAGCCCAAGATAGAGCCCTGTGGGATGCTCATGGTTACCAGGCATGACCTGGCTGAAGATCCAGCTAAGGATACTGAGGAGGAGTGGCCATGGTGAGGTGTTCAGGGACAGGTACTTTCACCTTTCTTTGTATTTCCAGTGCTATGTACAGTACCTCTAACATAACAGACACTTACTGTTTCTTGATGGAATAAAAGAAGATCCTGGAGAAAATAATGTCACAAAAACTTAGAGGGACAAAAGGATCAAGAGAAGGGTGAATGGAAGTGTTAAAGGCTACCTTGTGATCACGAAAGGGGAGAATTAAGGAAAGGACATAAGATTTGGCATCTAAGACATGGTTGGCAACTTTAGTGAGACAAATTTCAGTAGAATGATGAGAGAAGAAGGTCTTCTGTAGAGAGTTAAGAAGAAAGAGGAAAGCAAATAGAGGTGATTATCATAAATGACCTTTTCAAGAATTTTAGCCACAAAAGGGAGGTGATATATGGGATAATAATTAGAGGGGATGGATGGATCCAGGGAGAGATTTTTTAAGAATGGGAGATGCACAGATATGTTTGTAGGCAGGGGGGAAGCAGCCAGTACACAGGGAGATATTGAAATGAGAGAATGGGGAAGACAAACGGAGTAGTCTACTGGAGGAACTGGGCTGGAAGGGAACCAGTTGTGCAGGCAGAGAGGAGTTTGGCTCAATAAGGAGGAAGCATCTCTATGTGTGAGACAGAGATAGAGGAGGAGACAGGGGCAGAAGGCATCTGAGTGATGTGAAAGGAAGAGTAAGGGAGAAAGAGGAAATCCAGGGGAATGACCTCAATATTTTCATTAAAGTATGGTGTAAGGTTCTTAGCTGAGAGGGTGGGTGGGTGTGGGAAGGAGCCATGGAAGGTATCAGGAGGGATGAAAATTTTCTGAACAGCATTTGAGGTGAAGGGTATATTGAGTTAATTAGAGAAGAATAAAAGATTGCCTTGGGGCTCCAGGAATAGCTTGATTCTCTTCTGTGGAAAACTTATCACTGTTTTAGTAGGGAAGGAAGAGGCATGGATCAAATCCACATTGTGGAGAGATACTGGTAGCCATTAGTCCTATCACACAGGACTTGAAAATGAAATTTCAAAATATCGTGGTGAATTTGACACCAGCCCTTTACCAATTCACTGTCAATGGTTTTCACATTGGGAAAAAGTAATGAAAGGGCGTCTTGGGCCATGACTTTCATTGTTCTGAAAACATAGCAAAGTAGCTATAGGAAGAATGAGATTTTCTGGGAAGTGATCCCCTTGGACCCAGCTTGTGTAGAGTAATCTATCTGTTTTTCTTTGATGATGATACAGGATAAATTGTTATCTGTGGTGATGATAGATGTTCCGTGTGAATCTGGGTGCATCTGACTATTGTACACATAAAGTTTTTATTGAACCACCATATCGTTCTGCTGGGTTATGTCACTTTTCAGTTGTGTCCTACTCTTTCTGACCCCATTTGGGGTTTTCTTGGTAAACATACTGCAATGATTTGCCATGTCTTTCTCTAGCTCATTTGACAGATGAGGAATTGAGGCAAGCAGGGTTAAGTGACTTGCAAGTATCACACAGTTAAGAACTGTATGAGGCCAGATTTGAACTCAGGAAGATGAGTCTTTTTGATTCCAGGTCCAGTGTTCTATCCACTTCTGCTACCTAGCTGCCTGTGGTTGTGCTACCATTTCCCATGGGCTTCCTGTGATGCATATGTGAGTATTACTAAATTAGATAGTTTACTGAGAGGATATCTCACAGAGCTTTCCAAAGTCTTTGGTGCTGAAATGACGGTTTTTTTTATATTTATTGATATCTCATCTAATCTAAGCTTTGTGTAAATCCTTGATAACTCATTTTGGCAAAAGATCAAACTGGGATAAGGATTTCTCACATTAGAGAGACAGTAGGATATAAAGAGGAATCCTGCCAAAGAATTCAATTCAGGCCAATAAGTGACTCTTGAAAATTCACCAGATGAAACTAGATTATTTTTGGAAATGACTTTTCTTTTGATATTTTAAAAGAAACTTACACCTCATGCTTCTAGTCTTAGAACATCTGGAGAGATGAGAGTACACTAGTGAGATGAGACTGTAAGAGGCAGTAGAATCTAATGGATGCACCACTCAAATCTGAGTCGGAAAAAAAATCAGTTCCCATCCTCACTTGCTAGATGTGGACACTTAATCCTAAACACACACACAAGTAGATGGGGGCTACATTATTTTTCTTGGGAAGGGAAGAAGAGTTCTAGTGCTCCTCAATTCATCAATCTGGCCAAAAATAGCCCAATCCAAATATAGGTTGATTTTAGAGTCCCTGATTCTCTCTGGGGCATGAGCAATCAGGATTTACATGCTGGCTTAGATATGCTAAAGTTTATACCAAGGGAAGATTGTTTCAAGCAACCTAAGCAGAAAACCTGAGTATCGAGCTGCCCTAGTGTGAATCAAGGCCAGGCAGGGAGCATAAAGTCCAGCTGAGAGTCTCTGGGAATAGAAAATTGCCCGGGCTGATTGAGAGAGGCAGCAGTGAGTAGCCTTGGGGAAAGGCTTGAAATCTAGAGAGGAGGAGGGGCTGGGCAAGTTAATCCCTGTGACCAGCAGCCCAGACTCATGGAACATTTGGGGATGGGGGGAAGGGCTGGGAGGGCTATGAGGAACTTAAGCTGCCAGGGTTGCAGTCTTAGAATCATAGAATCCTCCAATCACAGAACCACAGAGTTGGAGGGATTGCAGATGCCACGCTCCCACCCAGGCTTGAGCATCAATCCCCTGTTCAACATTCAGAGCTTGGGGGCAGTTCTTTCCTCCTGAGGCAGCCTCTTCCACTTTGGGGCAGCTGCTTCATGGTGAGACAGCAGTGATTTCACCCTGATCCCCCTCCCTCCTCACAACTAGAGAGAGTCCTCAAACACTCTCAATTCACTCTCCCCCTCCCCACCACAGAGAGCTAGGAGCGTCATCTCTAAGTATCAGGTCAGTCTGTCCACAGGGATCCATCCTAGGACCCAGTCCTGAAAGGGATGTCAGACGTGGGTCTGGAAGCCCAGAGAGGTCAAGTCAATTGTCATGGTCATCCAGGTTACTAGAACCTTGGAAAGTCATAGCCATGATTCCAAACTAGGCCTTCTGATTTCAACCGCAGTGTTCTGTCCATTACATGGCAGCTATCTGTCACATCATGAAGGGGAGGAACAGGTAAATAGGCTTAAATAATGTCCAGATGTAGAGGATCTATCTATATGGGAAAGCCTGACCAGGAACTGCACTGGGGAGGGGAAAGTGGGGGAGCTGGAGAGAAAAACCTCCTCTCCATGAGATCAGATCTAACCATGGTTCCTTTCAGGACCAAGGCTCAGAGGTCCATCAAGCCAGGGAGGCAGGCTGCAGGAAGAGTGGTTCAGATGGGGATTGGGGACAGTGGGGGTGGTCCCAAGTAGCCTGTAAGCTCAAACCTTGCTTAATGAAAGAGTTAGTGACCTCAAGAGAGCCCTGTAGGGGACAGTGGGAAAGCAGAATTGGAAGTTCATAGATTTAAAGGGAAGGAGGCCTTTGGAGACCATCTCAACCCTAGGGAGAAAAAGGAGCTTGTCAAAGGAATACACAGAATATTTAGCAAATAATGATATCATCCCATCAGTGAAGTTACAAAGTGTTTTTACACCATTGGAGAATAAAGTTAATGTCTTTATTTTCGTTAGAATGAGAATAAGGAGCCCAATTTATTGCATTTCACATTGAGTAAGAGGTATGAGAATGTTTATGGAAAAGCTAAGGTATATGGGGCCTGAAAAGGTAAGGAACCCCTGCTCTGAACCAACCATGTGAATAACTGCACAGAGGAGGAGGGATGTGGAGCTCAGTCCTGACTCCAAACACTTTGTGCTACACTCAGCCCAGGCCAGATTCCAGCTTCATTCTCACTTCCTACAGCCAAATACAAGCTGGTAGACTCCTCCACTTTAGCCCTCTGATCTCCTAGCACATGCAATCAGGCTGTGTCTCTGGAAAGACACAACCAAAAGAAGCCACGCAACTTCACCAGGGAGTGAAACCAGATGGCAATCCCCAGAAAGGTTAAAATCCCTAGAAAGGACCTATTCTGGGCATTTCTTCTCTCTATACCCTTGTTATTCACTACATTAATTTAAAAAATGAAGTTTAATCATTTTTTAATTAACATTCTTTTTGTTTTACATTTTGAGTTCCAAATGTTCTACCCCTTCTTGCCCCTCCTCTACCACTGAGAATCAAGCACTATGATATCAGCCATAAATGGGTAATTATTCAAAACCTATTTCTATACTATCCATGTCAGAAAAGCAAGAAAAATAAAGTGAAAAATTTTACTTCACTTTGCATTCAGAGTTCATCAATTCCCTCTTGGCAGGAGGATAACGTTTTTTCATCATGAGTCCTTTAGAACTGTCTTGATCATTGTATTGACCAGAGCAGTCAAGCCTTTCACAGTTGATCATCATTACAACATTGCTGTTACTGTGCACAATGATCTCCTCTTTCTGGTCACCTCACTTTCATGAGTTCATATAGGTCTTCCAAGATTTTTCTGAAACCATCCCTCAGTCATTTCTTATAGCACAATAGAACTCTGTCAGAATCATATGCCACAACTTGTTCAGCCATTCCCCAACTGAGGAGCATCCCCTCAATTTCTAATTCTTTACCACCTCAAAAAGAGTTGATATAAAAACTTTTGTACATATAGGTCATTTTCCTTTTCCTTTGATATCTGTGGAATATAGACCTAGTAGTGTTATTGCTGAGTCAAAGGGTTTTATAGCCTTTGGGCATAGTGCCAAATTGTTCTCCAGAATGGTGGGACCAGCAGACAACTTCACCAACAATTCATCAGTGTGCTTATTTTCTTTCATCCCCTCCAGCACTTGTCATTTCTAATAGATGTCAGGTGGTACCTCAGAGTTGTTTTTATTTGCATTTCTCCAAAAATTAGTGATTTAGAACATTCTTTCATACAACTATAGATAGCTTTGATTTCTTCTTCTGAAATTTCCCTGTTCATATCCCTTGTCTATTGATCCGCTGGGGAATGGATCTTATTTTTAAAAATTTGACTCAGTTCTTGTTATATTTGTGATAGGTATCATCAGAGAAAATTACTGTAAAAATTTTGATAACCATTATCCTTGTTCTTTTTAGTAAAAGTGCAGTTTCCCTGATTATCTCTTTTAATTAGGTCTATTTTTGCTTGGTCTGAGATTATGATTTTTTTATATCTGCTTTTTCTTTTTTGCCTGAAACAGAATAGATTCTGCTCCAGTTCCTTATTTTAATTTTCTGTGTGTATATATGTCTTTCTGTGTCAGCTGTGTTTCTTCTAAACAACATATGGTTGGATTCTGGTTTCTAATCCATTCTGCTGTCTACTTCTGTTTTATGGGTCAGTTCATCCTTTTCAAATTTGTACTAATGATTACTACCTGTATATTTTCCTCCATGCCATTTTCTTCTGTTTGTTCTCTCTCTCTCTCTCTCTCTCTCTCTCTCTCTCTCTCTCTCTCTCTTTTCCTCTCTCTCCCTTCACAAAAGTCTATTTTACTTCTATCTACTGTCTCTTTTAATCTGCCCTTCCCCTTGTCATCCCATACCTCCTTTCTCTTATGTCTTTTCTCATATTGGTTCCCTATTAGGTAAGATAGATTTATATACACAACTGAGTATGTATGTATGTTTTTCCCTTTGAATCAATTCTGATGAGAGTGAAGTTCAAGTATTGCATGCTATCTTGCTCCTCATTTCCCCCTTCACCGTAAAAGCTCTTCTTTGCATGCTTCCTTTATGTGAGAAAATTTTCCCCATTCTCTCTCCCTTCCCCTTTCTCCCATTGCCCTCCTCTTTCTCACTCCTTCATTATTTTTCTGAGGTCACCTCAACATAATCAACCCATATCCAAGGTCTATACATAGTCTATGTGGATTCTTCCTCATTGCCATTATTATGATATAGATCTTAAGAGTCACATGTATCATCATCACATGTGGGAATGTAAGCAAATTAATTTTGTTGAATCCTTTATGATTTCTCTTTCCTGTTTATGTCTTTATACTTCTCTAGAGTCTTGTGTTCAGGAACACTTAAAATTTCTCTGTTTTATTAAATGTCCATTTCCCCCCAAATAGATTATACTTAGTTTTGTTGTGTAGTTCATTCTTCATTGCAGTGCTAGCTCCTTGCCTTCCCAAATATCATATTCCAAGCTCTCTGCTCCTTTAACATGGAAGTCACTAACTCTTGTGTGATCCTGACTCTGACTCCATTATAGTTGAATTGTTTCTTTGTGGCTGTTTGTAATATTTTCTGCTTCACCTGGGAGCTCTGGAATTTGGCTATTATATTCCTGGGAGTTTTCCTTTCGACATGTCTTTCAGGAGGTGATCGATAGAATAGGGTATACTATCCTCTACAGTTTAACAGGCCACTCAAAAATCCTTTGGTGTACTGCAACAGAAGTGGCCTGCTGGCCGCAGGTTGTGCAGGCCTGCCTTAGACATTGCCTTCTACCCTGTGTCTCATCACTCTTCTAGGACTTTACAAGTGAGTGAGGGAGGCAGGAGAGCAGCAGCTGCCCTGGGGATCTTTCCCCTTTCTGTCAGGGAGGCATCATCCCTAAGTGGGGACAAGGGGAAGGAGGGGTGGTGCTGCTCAGCTTTGAGGGCTTCAGAAGGAGACAGCAGAGTGAAAGGGAGCAGTGTCTCTTGCACTTGTGGGAAGGTTGGAGCTCTGACAACTCCCTCCCTTGCCTGTCCATCAGGAGAAGGTGTGTGTGTGTTTCCGTGTGTGTGTGTGTGTGTGTGTGTGTGTGTGTGTGTGTGTGTGTGTGTACCCTATGCCTGGCCTGTGGCTGTTGAAGCTAGGGTGATTTCAGCTTCCATTAATACAAGCATGTGATAGAGCTTGGGGTAGACAATAGAGGGCCAGTCTGGGAGTCAGGAAGACCTGAGTCCAAGTCCTTACTGCTGGCTTGGCCAGGTGACCATAAACACATCATTCAACCCTCCGTGTCCCAGGCAGCTCCCTAATCCCTGGCTGATGGACATCAACAGCAGGCCTCTCCTAGCTGGAGTGCTCTCATACCAATGAAATCACAGGGCCTGATAAAATGATCATCCCAAGAATAGAAGCAACTCTCTGTGGCCCTGGTCACACCACACCTATAATATCATGTTGACTTCTGGGATCCACATTTAGGAAGGACACTGACAGAAAGGAATGGTGAGAGGCCTGGAAACCTTACCCTGAGAGGAATGAAAAGAGGAGGGTCATGGGGTGGATGGAGCAGTAATGTAAAATCAGAAACTTGTTTTCAACTCCAGTTCTACACCCTACCACCTGTGAGACCCTGGGCAAGTCACTCAACCTCTTTCTCTAGATCTGTTTCCTCTAGGTTAAGTGGAGAGGATTGGACCCTGCCAGCTCTAAATTCCATGAATGTATAAGTAGGGACATCATTTGCTTAATGTCTGCAGGCTCTGTGTCCTCAGGAGTCTTGAGGCTGCAACAGTGTCTCCCATCTGGTTGGGGAAGATGCTTTTCTCCATGTCCTTGCTCTCTGACTCCCTTACTTTGAGTGGTATGGGAAATCCCTTCTCACCTCTCTTGCTCCTACTCCTACCTGCCTCTGCCCCTCTCTTGCTGGACCAGGCTCCATGTTTACTTTCCCATCTCACTGTGAAAACTATCCTTCCCAGGTCTCAGTCTCCCCTCATGCCTAGTGTTCCCTCATATTTGCTAAACTTGGGGTCCCCACATTTGGGCCATTCCTGGTACTTGCACAAGCCTCCTCTTGGTTGCCTCCTCTCCTTTCTCTCCTCTTCCCAGGACAGAGATCCCTTGAGATAATAATGATAGAACAACTCATATTTCTGTACAACTTTGAGATGAATAAAGCCCTTTCCTTACAAAAATCCCTCTTAGGGAATGCCAGGATCATTCCAATTTTGCAAATGAGGAATCTGAGTGTCTAGCAAGTTAGTAGGCAAAAGGGGCAAGGGCCTATATGAGAAAATGGCAATGAAGTTACCAATTAGTGCTGCTGGAAGGAAAGGCCCCCATCAGAGCTGAGCACTCTGTCCCCTTCCCATTCACTCTAAGAGCCTTGACCAAGAGATCATTCACATGTCTATAGTGCTTTACTATAGTGAGATCAGAGAAGCTAGGTGGTTTGGTGGATAGAGCTCTGAGTCTTGAGTCAGCAAGACCTGAGTCCAAATCTGGCCTCAGACACTTACTAGCTGTGTAATCCTGTTTTCCTCAGTTTTGTTGTTTGTAAAATGAGCTGGAGAAGGAAATGGCAAACCACTCTAGTATCTCTGTCAAGAAAACCACAAATGGGGTCCCAAAGAGTCTGACATGAATGAAAAATGACTGAACTACAAAAGTATTCAGAGAACCATTCTATAGAAGAAAAAAAATTAAGGACAAATTCTGTGAAACAAATCAATACATTGAAAATATATGAAAATAAATTCATGCTGCCATCCCAGAGGACCTTTCACCTCTGGAAAGAAATGCTGAGACTTATCCTCTTCCTCTTTTTATGGGCCATGCTTATTGAGTTTTGTGTTACCCATGCGGAGTTGGTCTCCTTCAAGAGGATGTACTTTTCTCCAGGGGCAGGGACTGTTTCTATTCATCTTTGGACTCCTAGCACCCAGAGTAGAGTGTGGCACATAGTAGGCTTTTAATAAATGGGTTTTTGACCTATGTGGTGCCATTGAAGATTATGTTACACTGTTTTGGTGACATCTGGTGGCAAAAAAAAAAGATTTTGAAGATTATTACAGCACGGTCTTTGGTGATATCTAATGATCAAAGTCAACATTGTAGAATTTAGATGGAATACTGCATTTTGATGAAAGTTTTATGCCCGAGAGGAATATATCATACAATTGAGATTCATGTTTTGGAATATCTTGCAGTTATTACACTTTTAGTCTTTCATTCCCAGTCTGAGCCTGCAACTCATTTTCAACCATTTTTTATTGAATTTTAGTCCATTTTACAGCTCCTTCCTGGTTAAGCTGGCAGAATGGAACTAAATAAAATCCTAAATCTATGGAATGAAGAGTACTGAATTCCTTCAGTGTCACTATCAATTCAGACTAAATCATCAGCATGAAAATTATCTATTACTCTCCATCATATCAAAAGTCATCTGATATACAATAAGCCTTTATAGCAGTGGTGACACCATTGAGTTGATGTTACCTTCCCTTGTGATTATGTGACTAAACTTTAATGTTGCTCAACTAAAGGAGTCCAAAATTTTTAGGAAACAAATGCAAAAAAGTGGCTGATCTTTGTTTTGATGGACATTCATTAAAGAAATACCACATTTGGATTAGACTTTCCCAGTATAAAAGCAAGCACTCGGATATACTTGCCAAGAATCCCAGGACTTGTTGTTGTTCCCCTGCTCAGTGTTGTCCAAATTTATGTGATGGCATGGGCTTTAATCTATGGGGTTTTCTTAGCAAAGGTACTAAAGTGGTTTGCCATTTCTTTATTCAGTGTGTTCCCATTTTATAGATGAGGAACTGAGCAAAATAATGATTAAGTGACTCTCCCAAGGTCAAATAGCTAGTAAGGTGTAAAGGCCAGATGTGAACTCAGATCTTCCACGTTCCCAGCCTACCCAGGTTTTATCCACTGCACCACCTAAAAGCCCTGTGAAAGGCTAGTAAACAAACAAATAATTAACCAAACCAATAATCCTCAGAGAATACGAAATCTGACAGTGAGGCTATAGCTGTAGTTATTGCCCTCAGTAGTAAGGCTGGGATTTTTTCAATTTTATTTTTTATTAATTTATTTATTTTTAATTTTCAACATTCACTTCCACAACATTTTGAGTTCCAAATTTTCTCCCCATCTGGGTTTCTTGAGCACCCTGAGTGAAGTTAAATGGAAAACCTTGCATCTGTCCATCAGGTATTCCTGATGCTGGGTCAGAAACCCAGCATTCCACAAGGTTCCCTGCTGAGGAAACCACCTGGGTCAGTCTCTCTAGTGTATTCTGGTTTTGTGGTAAAGCCCTCTGGAGGCCTCAGAGCAGGGCTGTCCCAGGAGTATTCACGTCCTCAATACTAACTTCATGGTAAAGTGAGGTGACAGTGGTGAATTAATGGAACTGGTCACAAATCAGATAAATCAAGGAAACCATCAAGAGAAAGAGCAGGAACCAGGCATTATTAATTAATCAATATAATTGGTTAGTTAGTCAAATGGATAATTAATGATAATCTCCTTCTCCTCTGCCCCAATTCCTTATCCGTCTCTGGTGTACAGGTTCCAGTGGCTTCCTGTCCTACTAATCTAAACATTTCCTCTCTTTTTTTCATTAGCTACAGTATATTGTCTATCCCCAGAGCCACTTTCTCCTTAGGAATCCACCTCTCCCTCTCTGCATATTTCCACTACAGTTCTCTACTCAGCTCTCTGGGTGGATGGACAAGGATAGAGTAGTCTCTCAACTAGCTCCCTGCTCCCTGTGAGTTCCCCTGGTTGCAGGTCAGGTTCTTGGGGGAAAGTGAATGATTCTGGAGAGAGAAAATACTGTGGACACCTTCCCCATATGAGAGATTGTAACAAAGTGACTGTGAGGGCTTCAGGCATCTTAGTTGTTGTCGGCACCCATGTATTTGTGGAGCCTACCATAAAGAAACTGCAACCCCCATTTTCTCAAGTTTTGGTGGAAAAAAGAAAGGGATGTCTGGATGTGGATTTCTACAACCAAAAACATCTGTTATCTGGTTTATGAGTTCCAGTATTGGCTTGATATGTTCTTTGCCTCCTTTTCCATCCACTGACACAGGGTTTCTTTCCAAGGAGAAAAGAGAGAGGTAACCAACTGTCCACTTCTTGGCATTGCATTGTGGAGGGGGAACAGTGCTCTTGGAAGCCTGTTGATAGGGTCTAGCATCTTTAGGGTTTACTTGAGCAGACTGTTGCATCATTCCACAGTCTTTATTACTTATGAGTGAGGTGGGACATGAAATAGATATGTGATATACCTTATGGCTTTGCTTGTGTCTGAGTGGCTGCTGACATGATACTTATGCCATTGTCTGAACTCAGTACCAGCTCAAGTTATTAGTGTGACCCCTCCTCAGCCAATGCCCTTGATAGGTGCCAACAGCCATCAGAGTGTAACAGAGACCTCTTTGTTGTGGCCCTAGTCCTATATAGTCCATTGTCCAGGGGGGTGCTGGCCATATCCCTCTTGGTGTCTTTTGTATGGGGCTTTTGTATGTGACATTGGAACTGACAAGTTTCACAGTCTTTCTGGATGGGCACCACAGTCTTCATGTGTGATGTAGAGGTTTTTCTTATGGGTCCTCTACTCCATACTTTTCACATTACCATGGACCAAAATTCAATAAACTTTCATTCAGTACCTACTGTGTGCCAGGTGCTTATCTGTTTGGAGAAAAGCATAAGATAGTCCCTGCCCTCAAAGCACTCACAACCTAATGACGGAAGACAACATACAAAAATAAATGGAAAAGGAGGTTGGGGAGGAGGTTACCTGGTGGGGAAACATGCTCAAGTGCTACAGTCAGGTGGTAAATGATGTGAAGAATGAAGAGTTTCTGAGTAGATTTCATCTTAAGGATCCATGAGTATTAGGAGATCATGAAGCCCAGGAAAACAATGGGTTGGAAATGATTAGGTGAATTCTCTAGGTGCCCTCCTTAAATACTGGAGGACCTGGGTGGAGCTCCTAGATATCCATCCCACTATCCTTTCCAAACAGAGGAAGAGAGGAGCCCCAGGGGCAGGAAGTGCTGAGGAGGTGTGAGTTTCCCAACTGATTTCATTTTGTGATGAAATGATGAATTTTTGGAGATCATGAAGTCCAGGGAAGTAGCCAAGTAGGAAATGATAAGAAGTATTGGAGCTTCACAGTCCTGGTCAACTTGCCCATTCCAGTATATTCTTCTGGGAATGGTCATTTCTTGTGGGCAGACATGAGTCATATAGCATGTCCAATTGTTGGGCTTGGAGGAGATACTTCAACACAGTGAGGTTCCCCAGAGAGGTGATGAATTTGTCATCCAGTCGGTAGCCTGTCACTGGTCTGACCACAACACCAAGACCATCAGCTACTGCACAGGAATCAATGAAGAGAAATATCTCCTTTGTGGTGGACCACTCAAGCAGCAGCAGAGCTGTCTGGAGTTCTGCCCTTGGGTGGACTGGATAGTGCCATGGGCACAGTAGATGGACCTGTCAGCTGGCTGTACTGCTGTGGCATTCCAATGAGTTTGACCATGTTGAAGGAGGTCTGTACCATCTGAGAACTAGGCATCTCCTGCTTCTGGGAGCTCAGAAAACCAAGGACGCCAGGTTGTAAGAGGAGATTTCACTCTAGCTCAACCAAGACTAGCTTCTGTGGCAGCCTGTTGCTAAGCAAGGATATCATATAGGTGACTAATTCCCCTTGTGACTGGCCTGGCTTAGCTCTGAATATAACCCTTCCATTTGATGATGGATGACTCTTGGGCTCCACCTGCCTTGAGGGATTTGGCATTAGTCAGCACCCATTGAAAGACTGGAATTTTTGACCAAAGAGTACCTGGAATGTCTCCAGTCAGCCTTTCAGATTCCACTAGTCTAGGATCAAGGAAGGAGCTGTTTTTCAAATGAGGTATAGTTCACCATGGTTCCATTGAGTGCTGGGGTCTAGCACCCTAAGAGCAAGTGCACTCTGGCCTCATTTTGTGACCATAGATGACATATTACATCGGTGTCATTAATAGATACTTGCAGTAGGGTATTATCATCAGCCAGAAGGAGGCCCTGAATTTTGTCTGGCTTAGTGGCCCAACCATCATAGTTTAATTAGTCAATTCATATATTAAGGGATAGGGTCTCAGCTTCCTGATTAGGGAATGGATTGCCTTCACATTTGGAGGAAGCTTTTATTTAGTTAGAGTCCATGCCACCACCAGTGTTACCTGACAGGATAGTTAAGCTGCCCAGGTCATAGGACCATGCCTGGTCAGGTGAAGGCAACTAGTCTACCACCTTAGTCTACTATCTGACTAGGACTTGAGAAGAAAGAAGAGCCAAATCATTCACACATACCTCTCTCTGTAGGTATCTGAAGATAGCCAATAGTACCTCTTTAATAGTCACAAGTTCAAGGACAATTAGAGCCATCAAATCAACTTCTCCTTTCAGGTTGAGGTCATCTGTGGTCAGTCTCCAAGTGCCACTGTCCTTCCATGATGTTCCAACAGGACTGTTGAACTGAGAGACTTGCCTGAGGACTCTGGCATTCAGTAGCTCCTACTAATTCAATACCTATCTATTTCACACACTTCTACCCTGGGATTTGTACCATCCACTAAGAAGGGACCAACACAGGGTGGGGGGGAGGATTAGAGACAGCCCCCTGGCCAACCGTGAAAGCTAGGATATGGGCAGTATTATAGGAGTGGAGCAATCCCTAGTTCTTATCCAATCCCTTAAACTGTTTCAACAACTTAGTTTTTATAATGCCCACATTGTGAGAGCTGCCACTACTGCCCATCTCAGTGGTACATTGGCATCTCATGGATTTAAGCCCCTGGGCACTAGGGTGACTTGAGTTCCACAGTCCAAATGTCTCAGATTGTAAGAAGCCCTTCCATGGGGCCACTGGAGAATCAAAAAGGCATAAGACCTTTGGTTCCCTGGGGAGACTTGTCTGGGGACCAGGACCCACTCTAATGTAGTTTGGTCTCCTTAGCTGTAGTGGGGCCAGGGGAGAGGGCAGAGACTGTGGTGCCACCCATGTTCTCCTCTCAGAGCAATGTTGTGATGGGGGCAGTCAAGAGTTGAAAGGACTCATTTTGATTTGGTCTCACATCAAATCAAACCTCAAAGAGGTTACTCTTACCAAACCCCTGTACACACCACCATTTATCCCAGCAGATGAAGATTTCATGAGCACTAGATCTTCTTTGTGTGTAATTGGACACAGACAATAGGAAACTCCAGGGAGAGTTGGATGGATCCTAATTGGAAGATAAAAAGCATAAGTCATCACTGGCTGTTTTAACTACTGCTACGTGTGTCAGATCTTTGCCTCTCCTGTCTTCCTCCTTAAGTATTGAGCATCCTCTACCCTCCTTGGGGGACAAAAGAGCCAGTGCCTAGAAATCAGAGCTGGCTCACCTGTGCACCAGGCAAGGAACAGGACAAGAAGTGACAGCCCAGGAGGAGGCTAGAGGACTATAAAGTACACGGGCACCAGTTTTAATTTAATACTTGGGTTTTGGTACCATTGGTCTTCTGGATTAGTTGTATTCAGAGTATTGACAACCTTTATGGTGTGACATAGGGGCATAGGTGTCCACCCCATTACCCTAGTATCTGGACTGTCTGTACATTCCACACATTGCCCAGCAGGGACTATCAGCCCTACCAAAGAGGCAGTGGTCCATCCCATCCATCTCATAATGGGTAATCTAAAGGGGGATGTGTTTGGTTAACCTATTCCCTGATAATGTGGCTCATATGATGGATTGTATTATCCTTCCATCCCTCTGGATCAGTCCAGGTAGAGTTCCATGGATGAATTCTCCATGGCAAGCCAAGGGCCATACTAGTTGGGATCTCCATGCAGACCCAACGAGCTGATTTATTGGCCACCCCAGCCAGCCTGTGGGACCAGTCAATGAACAATTGCAGTTGTGTTCTCTGTACCTTAAGGATGACAAGACAAATGGCACAAAGTCACTGACAAAGGTAAATCCTGACCATCAAGAAGTATACATGTGAGTGATTTATCTTGCGACCACACCACTGATGGAATAGGGCTCTGGCCTGGTTTGGTTCACCAGACTTTTATCCCTAGCCCAATAGGGGTTAGAGGGGTCAATGTGGAGAGCCACAAGGGGTGTGTGGTAAATCTACAGAGTCAGTACAAATGTCCTCTGTAAAGTAGCTATCCCCTCCTCTGTGCTCAGGTACACCACTTTCAGGGTTGGTGACCACACGGCCATCACACATGGCAGACAAAGAAGTCATGCATGTAGTCCTGCCCCACAAGGGGCCAACAGAGCCAGCCAATGAGCAATGGCCTATTGGAAATTCCATGTACATGTCCAGACCTTTGTATCTCCTGGGTTCAGCACAGTAGGTGCTGGCAAAAGGATATTTTTTTGCTGTCCCAATGCAATTTCAACAACTCACCTTTATTCTGTACTTGTAGCTGTATTGAGGAGGAAGCATATTGGTCCTCATGTCCTCACTGAGGCCTTTCATTAAGGGCTCCATAAACAAGTGGCCCGCCCTTTCATAGTCCCTTGTTCCACCTTCAGAGTCTGCTTCAACAGCCCATTGTATGGTTCTATGATGCCAGCCCCTTGCAGATTATAGGCAGTGTGGAAGCATCAGTCTATACTCTGGTCTTTTACCCAGGATTGTATAGCGTGAACAGAAAAATGAGTTCCTCATCACTTTCCACCACTTCAGGGCACCCATAAGCATTCAACAATTGCTCAAGTCCATTCTTTGTACGCGCTTGATCATCATGCTGGGTGGGAAATCCCACTAACAGTCCAGTAGCTGGGTCAACACATGTCAAAACACACTGATACCCCTGTGAAAGTGGGAGTGGCCCAATATAGTCAATCTACCACCTTGCCAGGAGTCAGAGCCCCCATGTAATGGCACCATGCACCAGGGGTCGTGTTTGGAAAAAGCCACACAGCTGCCTTTAGATACAACATCTTCATAGGTCAGGGGTAAATCCCATTGCTTAACAACCTCCCACATATTGTGGGGCCCAGCATATTGTAATCTATGATGCAACCATTATGCCACACCTGAGGCCAGGGCATCTTCAAGCCACCATACTCGTGCTAATGCGTCAGTATCATCATTCACTGGTCCATGATCCATGGTTAAAACCTTTTGCTGTTCTCAAGACCACAAGTCCATTCTCCATGTCCATACCCCACAACAGTCGATGGCTCACCCAACACTGGGAAGAATGGAAACCACATGGTTAGACCATGGAATACAGTCTATGTTAGAAATACACTTCACACCTAAAATTTAGTATCAAGGAAGTTTATTACAGAGAAAGTCCAGAGGATTAGACATTTCTGACCAGAAGCATGCTCCACCCCTCTTCAGGAGGGATGGGCCCTGAGTGCAATGGCAAGAGTGCTTTTATGCATTCAAATTTGGCGTGAAACCTCCCACGCCTGGATTGGTCCATCCCTTCCCGGGTTACACCCCTCCTTACATGTTTCCCCTTGACATGCTCAAGTATGTTCTCCCTCCCTTGGTCATACATCCCTTGACTCATTAATGAGGCTCTAATTTTATACAGAGTGTGTCAGATAATAGTAATGAAGTTCATTAAGCAGGCACACTAATATTTTTCAGGTGTCCTCAGGTTGACCCTAACTGGTCTGATCTGGCTAGACCCTTATCTTGAATTTGGAGTCTTTTTAGAGCCATCAACTTACTTCTTATCCTTTAAGCTCTTGCCCATCTATAGCATACTATTTCCTGGAAGTGTTCATTAAATCTCTGCATTATTCTCTTTCTCTGTGGAAATATAATCTTTACCTGACTCTCAGAGTCCGACTATCAGTACATGTGGTTAAAGGGTCTTTCTCATGGGTCACTACAAGGTACAAGGCTCATAACTCAGTCCATTGATTGCTTTGCCCTTCTCTCACTGATGGGGTATAGGCCCAAAGTGAGACCTTTGTCCCAATTTGGGCCCCATTTGTCTATGGACCCTAGAAAACTTTTGGACTGTCCTTGAATTCTCCCACTTGATCAAGGAGATCTCTGGTGCTCCCCTGAGGCCATGATTCCATCAGTCAGTTGGCCTTTCCTTTTGGCTACACTCAATCTCCCAATTCTGTTATCCTTGACCTAGCCTGGCCCTCCTTTGTCTTGCCTACCTGTGGCCCCAGGCCACTTCCCACCCTTGGTCCTATCTAGGCTCCATTTTCCTGGAATTCTATTACCTCATAGACTACTTGGCCACTCCTAGATCCATCCCACAACCTTTCTGCATATGAGGTCCATCTTGTCCCCATTAAGAGGCACAGATTTTCACAATCTAAGCAATAGCCCACAGATGCTCAGATTCCTTAAGAGTCTAGCTAATAGAGCTAATCTTCAATAAACCTTGTTTTTAGCTGAAAGAAGGCTTGGGTCAAATTCTTTTGGGCAGGACTCACGTGTAGTAATCTTGAGGTTCCAGGACCCCTAACTTTTGAGACCTCATCATATGGTTCCCTGCACCAGGAAAAACTGCCTATACCAAGCTCTTCGCCCACCAGGACTGGAGGAAGGTACCCAAGTTTCCCCTCTTCCTCTAAACCCTTTTTTGCCCTGCAATAGGGTGGATTTCCAAGCAACTAGAAAGGCTTGGCTTGGAAGTGCTTTTTGGGCCTGACCTCTCAGGTCCCATTAGGTGAGACAACTACAAGGCTGTCTTGAACTCAGCCTGACACTCTCAGGCACTCGCTCCAGTGGTTCTGTTCAAGACCATGGACGTGGACAGACCTTCTGACTCCTTATCTGGAAGTGTAGGCCCAATCCTCTCAATTCTCTCAGTGCCAGGGACTTGGGAAAACTTATCATACTTCTTTGGGCTTTTGGCTTTTTTGTCTGTTTCCCGATGCTTATTCCTAAATCCTCCTTTAAGGAGGGAGGGACTTCCAGTCCCTACCCAAGCAAAGGGTCAATCCTCTTCAATTCCTGAAGATTTGCCTTTGGGCTGTCTTTTTTTGAAAAATTGGGGAAAATTTGGTTTCTCTAAAGAACTAAAAAAGACAAGGCTGGTGTTCTTTTGCAACACCATTTGGCCTCAGTATCACCTGGAAAATTATGAGGCATGGCCTATTTTGGGGGACATTACAGCAAAATATGCTCTCAGAGTTAAAATGATATTGTAGCAGAGAGGGAAAATGGGTTGAGATTGCCTGCATAATGACTTTTGTTGAACTTTCTCAGGATCCCATTCTCAGAAAAGATTGTAGGATGCTCATAGCTAGAGCCACCCCACAAATGGGGAATGGGGATCAGCTAGATTTTTTGGAGGATGCTCTTTTTATGGCTCCCAGGGCTACAGCACCTCCCCAGTCCCTACCCCCTCCCTATTCTCCCCATTTTCCCTCGTCCCCACCTGTTTCCCATCCCCCTCCCTCCTTGCCTAACCCCTCTTTCCCTTGCTTTTCCTCCCCTTTTCCTCCATCCCAACCCCCTTCCCACCCTGCAATTTCTCCTCAGACCCCTTCTCAGGAGGTGACCCCTGCTCAGGTTTTGGTAACACCTCCTCCCCAGGCCCTTCACCCCGAGGCAAGGACCACCTAGACCTTGGCCTCAGCCCCAGCCTTAGTGGTATCTCCTCCCTTGACCCCTCCCCCTCCTCCTGTATCAGCTGATTTTTCCCTTTGCCAGCCAGCATTCCCCAGTCCTTCACTTACAAGAAGTGGGACTTCTGTCTCCCTTCCTCCCCAGCCCCTGTTCCCACAGAGCCTTCAGAGTTCATTCCTCTAAGAGAAGTTCCTGCCTCCCCTAATGGGACAATTAGGGTGCATGTTCCATTCTCTATTTCGGATATCAATCCGGTAAAAGAAAAACTGGGTCAATACTCTGAGGATCCCACCAAATTTACTGAGGGCTTCAGGGATATGTCCCTACAATTTGAGCTTTCTTGGGGTGATTTGGATATCCTCTTCTCCACCTGTTGTACCACTGAAGAGAAGAGGAGAATCTGGGAACAGGCCCAAAAATTTGGGGATCATTTTGCTGCCAATGACCTCACAAAATACCCCCCAGGAACAACTGCTGCTCCCACGACTGACCCAGGATGGGGTTATCAGAAGAGTGAGGATAGGGCAAAAAGAGACCACATGATAATTTGCCTGTTAGAAGGACTAAGAACTGCATTTCAAAAGCAAGTAAATTTTCAAAAAATTAAGGAAATTACTGAGGGGGAAAAGGAAAACCCTGCCCTTTTCCAAGACATGCTAGTAGAAGCTATTAAAAAGTATATGAATTTAGATCCTGACTCTAAAGAAGGGGCAACAATCTTTAGCATGTATTTCATTAATCAATCTGCCTCAGTTATTAGGAGGAAACTGCAGAAATTGGCGATGGGACCCCAAACACCTCACACCCAATTACTGGACACAGCCTTTGGAGTCTTTAACAACAGAGACCTAGTTGCAGCAGAGGAGAAAAGACGCAGAGATAGGGCTAGAGACAGAGAACATGTCCAATTCTTGGCTGCCATGGCCAGGAAAAGACCCGAGGGCGCTCCTGGCACCTCAGGCAGTCAGGAAACCTGCTTTCAATGCCGAAGGAAAGGTTACCCTATTTACAGGGGTACACATTCTCTGTTTTAACTGATTACTCTATCCCTACTCACCCCTTGACCCATCAGGTCATGGGTATTGACTACCCTCTCCCTTTCTTGTTTGAGGATTTGTTGTTTGAACACTCCTTCCTCATTATCTCCTCTTGTCCCATTCCCTTGTTGGGAAGGGACCTGATGGTGAAATTGGGAAGCCAATTTTCTCTAGTTAAGCCTCCCATCTCCCTTTTCCCTCTGTTCACCAGACCTTCCCATGTTCCTGTGGAGGTGTGGGAGACAGTTGAGCCAATTGTTTGGGATCAGGGAATTCTTGGGTGAGCTACTCATGCCACCCCAGCCCTTCTTAGCCTCCCAGATTCTATTGTATTCCCCCATGACCATGAATATCCAATTAAGCCTGAGGCCTAGGAGGGACTACAAGCATTGATTGATATCCTAATTCGTAGCCCCACGTGGGAGACTTTTCTGGCTGCTGCCACAGAGGTTCTTAATCTTTTGGACACTGAAGGCTATAGGGTCTCTTTGAATAAAGTCCAGATAGCACTCCAGTCTCTAAAGTATCTGGGCCATGAACTAACACCCACCTCTCACTCCTTAACTTCAGAGAGGAAAATGACAATCCTGTCTATCCCTGTCCCAGCCACTAAGAAACAATTTTAAACTTTTCTAGGCATGGGTGGATTTTGTTGACTCTGGATCTTATTTTGGTCTTATTGCTAAGACCCTTTATGACTCTACCCATGGCCCTGACTCCCTCTAGAGTGGGGCCCTGACCAGGCTAAAGCTTTCGAGACTTTCAAAACTAAATTGACCACCAAGCCAGCATTAGCTCTACCCAATCTAGAAAAACCTTTCACTCTTTAAGTGGATGAAAGGGGAGGGCAGGCCTTGGGAGTACTAACCCAGTCCTTAGGACCTGACCCTAGACCAGTTGCTTATTTTTCAAAACAATTAGACTCTGTAGCTGCTGGATGGCCTGCATGCCTCCAGGCAGTGGCTGCTACAATCATTCTAATTGAGAAAGCCTCTTAACTTACACTTGGTCAGCCACTGGAAGTCCTGACTCCCCACCTGGTTCAGAGCATCCTGGAATCAAAAGGCCATCAGTGGCTGGCTAGTGGCAGGCTCACCCAATATCAAGCTATGCTCTTAGATAACCCTGACCTAATTCTTCAAGTTTGCCATACACTCAACCCAGCAACTCTCTTCCCAGATAGTGCCCTCTCAGATGCTCTAGTTCATGATTGTGAGGAGACTTTAGACTGTGTTTATGACATTCCATGTGATCTAAAAGATTCTCCTCTCCCAAACCCCAAATTAGTATGGTACACAGATGGTTCAAGTTTCATTGAACAAGGGGTTAGGAGAGCTGGGTATGCAGTGGTTAGCCTCCACCAAACAATAGAGGCAAAACCCCTGCCCCCTGGAACCTCTACCCAGAAGGCAGAATTAATAACATTCACTAGAACCCTAGAGCTAGGGGAAAATAAAAGGGTTAATGTTTATACTGATTTGAAATATGCTTTCCATGTGCTACATACCCATGGAACAATTTGGAAAGAAAGGGGATATCAGACCCCCAAAACTTCCCCTATCAAACATGCACAGGAGATTTCAAGTCTCCTCCTAGCTTTTCAAAAGCCATCTGAGACAGCTGTTATCTTTTGTAAAGGCCACCAAAAAGGGGAAAGAGATCAAGTCATAGGCTTTTTGGCTTACTTTACACATATGCCCCCATGCAGGGGTTTCAAATTTCTTTTTGTTTTTGTTGACCAATTGGGTGGAAGTTTCTCCTTTGCAGAACTGAAAAAACTCTGGAGGTACTGAAGTTTTTATTAAAGGAAATTATACCTCATTTTGGGTTGCCTAGCTCCTTACAGAGTGATAATGGCCCTGCTTTCATTTCACAGATAACCCAGGGTGTGGCAAAGACACTTAAAATCACTTACCACCTCCATTCAACCTGGAATCTCAAATCCTCTGGTAAAGTAGAGAAAATGAATCATACCCTTAAGAGAATCCTTACTAAACTTTGCATAGAAACCCAAGAAAATTGGATTAAGAATCTCCCAATTGGGCTACTCAGAGTCCATATCACACTTCTTGGGAAAATATCAAATTTAGCCCCTTTGAACTTTTGTATGGGAGGCCCTTCCTAACCTCTGACATCCTTGAGACCCAGAACAGCATTTGATCACCCAATTTGCAGCTCAGTTAGGAGCTGTCAGGAACACCCTAACAGAATATGCTGACAAGCACCTTCCAAAACCTTTTTGCTGTGAAAAGGAGCTTCCTGCCCCAGTACAACCTGGAGATTGGGTCATTTAAAGTCATGGAAAACTCAAAAGGGAGAACAATTAGATGTCAATTGGAGGGGACCCTACCAAATCATACTCACCACTCCTATGGCAGTAAAACTCCAGGGCCTCCCCAGCTGGACTCATAATTCTAGGATTAAACCAGTGTTACCTCTCAGTCCATCCCCACAGACTCCAGAATATACCTGTGACCACTTGGAGGATCTGAAGCTGTTGTTTAGAAAGGCCACTGCCCCCTCCAGCTGACAGGTGGATAAAAAGAAGTGAAATCATAATGCTCTTTTCTCTATACTCCTTTTGTAAGCCTTCTAGGGTTGGAGCCATCAACTTCCAGATTATATATATATATATAGATATAGATATAGATATAGATATCAACCTATATATATATGATATATTATATATATATATATGATATATTATATATATATATATATATATATATATATATATATATCTCAACCTCCAACTGAGTCGAAAGTCTCTAGCCCACTGGACCTGGCCATGGGTCAGCTGGACTCTGAGGTCTGACCCCTTGAACAAATTGGGACTCCTTGAGGCAGGGACAGCTCTATGCCCCTTGTCAGCAGGAAGCAGTTTCAGAAACCAAGACCTTTGTCCCTTACCCCAAAAGAATTTGGGTCCCATTTGTTTGAGGGGGGAATGATGGGGCATGGGCCCAAAGTGGGCCCTTTGTCTCACTTTGGGCCCCATTTGTCTATGGGCCCTAGAAAAACTTTGGATGGTCCTTGATTTCTCCCACTTGATCAAGAAGATCTCTGGCATTCCCCTGAGGACATGATTCCATCACTTGGTCTTTTCTTTTGGCTATACCCAGTCCCCAATTCTGTGCTATAAATAATTTGCAGATATGATAGTTCCTTCTGCAGTAGACCTAGTATTAGTGTGGTTGGTTCAAAATATTCACATTTTAGTTTTTTGGGGGCATAGTTCTAACTTGCTTTCCTGAGTTGCAAAAACAGCTCACATCTCCATTATGTTTTCCCACAGCCCCTGCAACCTTTTTTGTTTGCCAAATTGGGGTGGGTATGAGTTGGAACCTGAGAGCTCTTTAGTTGGCATTTCTTTAATTATTAGTAATGTCGAGCATATTATCATGTGGTTTTTGATACGTTAAATTTCTTCCTTTGAAAATTGCCTGTACAAAGAATTGAAAATTGAGGGGATGCCCATCAGTTAAAGAATGGCTGAAGGAATGTTTTTGGGCCATAAGAAATGTTATTCTGCTACAAGCAGGATGGTATCTGAACAACCTAGGAAGATTTTTATGCATTATTGTAAATTGAAATGAGTAGAAGAAGGAGAACATTGTAAACAATACCATCAAAACTGTAATGTTGATCAACTTTGAATGACTTAGCTATTCTGATCAACACTTTGATCCAAGACAGTTTCAAGGGACCCATAATGAAAAATGCTATCTACCTCTAGAGAGAGAACTGATGAAGACTGAGTGTAGACTGAAGCATACATTGTCACTTTCTTTTGCTATGGCAACTCCATCTTCTCAAGTTCTCATTTGATGTGCATTTTCATGATGTTTTTGACATTTCTTGTAGATTTTTTCCAGAGAAAATTTGGTGGAGACTATTGCTTACTTAACAGACCCAAACTAATCATCTAGTCATGGAGAGATCTGTACTGCCAGCTATGAATGAAAGAATGAAAAAGCATGTGTTAAGCACTTACTATGTGTAAAGAACTGTACTAAATGCTGTAGTACACACCTCCAGTGCCAATTCCCACTTCCACTTTCTGAATCCCACAAATCCATGTTTATGTCTTCAATGTTATTATCCCAAAGATGTGTCTAATTTGTTGGAAGTGTGATTCAAAGGGAATGAAGGGCAATAGGAAGAAGAACAGAACATCTAGTTCTGGAACTTGCCCCAGGGGGGTTGTTCCCCCTAATCTTCACCCTTCCTCATTCTTATCCCCACACCACTCCTCTGCACAGCCTAACATTATGCTGACCATTCAGTAGGTTCTCAACAAATGGATGCAGGGACAGAGTCCTCAGCTGCATGGCAGATCAAGAGAGTGAGGCGTCTTAGAGAGATTTTGTGTATGTGTGTGTGTGTGTGTGTGTGAGAATGGGTTGCTTTGTGCTAGAGAGAGAGCAGGAAGTTGGAGAGCCTGGTCTTGCAGACAGTTCTTTCCATTCCTTTCTCTCTCCTTCTACCACACTGTCATCCCTCTGCCTCAGAACCTCAAAGTATTCCCTGGGATCTTGGCAGAGACCCTAGACACTGGCTACTGCCGTGTGTATCATCTACCTTCAAAGCTTTTACCAGTGAGTGAGTGAGGGAGGAGGGCAGGAGCTGCCCTGGGGTGCTTTCCCCCTTCTGTTAGGGAGACAAGTGCCCTTGTTCAATGCCTTCTCCATAGGGGACCTGGTGTTGGACCCCAGACATTGTTCCCAGAAGGGCTTTTTGCTATCCACAGGGCCCTTTTTGCAATGTCTTCATGCTCTCCTATTTGCCAGATCTCTTTTCTGCCTTTCTCTTCTTAGAGACACATCATTTGTTTAATATCCACAGACTCTATGTCCCCAGGGGCCTTGAGGCAATACCAACGTCTCCCCTCTGGTTGAGGCAGGCTTTTTTCTCCATATCCTTATACTCTGGCTCCCTTCCTTTTAGTGGTATGGTAAATCCCTTCTCACCTGTCTTGCTCTTATTCCCACCTTCCCCTGCCGCTCTTTTGCTGGTCCAGACTCCAGGCTTCCTTTCCCAGTTCACTGTGAAAGCTATCCTTCCCAGGGCTCAGTCTCCCGTCATGTTTAGCATTCCCTGGTATGTGCCATATTTGGGATCCTCAATTTTTGGCCATTCTTTGTCTTTGCATAAGCTTCCTCTCAGTTGTCTCCCTCTCCTTTCTCTCCTCTTCCCAGGACAGAGATTCCTTGAGACAGTAATAATGATTGAACAACTCATATTTCTGTACAACACTGAGATGGACACAATGCTTTCCTTACAAAAGCCCTGATAGGCACAAAATGCCAGGATCATTCCCATTTTACAAATGAGGAAACTGAGGCTGAAAGAGGTTAGTAGGCAAGAGGGGTAGAGGCTTGGATGAGAAAATGGTAAAAGAGTTACCAGTCAGTGCTTCTAGAAAGCATGGCCTCCATAAGAGCTGAGCCCTCTGGCCCTCTTCATTTCACTGTAAGAGCCTTGACCAATAAATGGTTCATATTTCTACAGTGTTTCATTATACAGAGATTAGGTCTGCTAGGTGGCTCAGTGGATAGAGCACTGGGCCCATAGTCAGCAAAAACTGAGTTCAAATCTGCCCTCAGACAATTACTTGTTGTGTGACACTGGGCAAGTCACTTAATCCTGTTTGCCTCAGTTTCCTTACCTGTAAAATGAGCTGGAGAAGGAAATGGCAAACCACTCTAGTATCTCTGCCAAGAAAACCCCAAATGGGGTCACAAAGAGTCTGTCATGAATGAAAAATGACTGAACAACAGAAAGTATACAGAGAGCTATCCTACAGAAGAAAAAAATGTTAAAGAAAAATTCAGTGAAACCAATCAATATGTTAAAATATCTGAAAATAAATTCATGCTGCCATCCCTGTGGACCTTTCAGCTCTGGAAAGGCATGGTGAGACTTGTCTTCTTCCTCTCTTTAAGGGTCACGCTTATTTAAGTTTTTATCACTCTTACAGAGTTGGTCTCCATCAATAGGATGTACTTTCCTCTGCAAGCAGGGACTGTTTCCTTTTTGTCTTTGCACTCCTAGCACCCAGAGTAGAGTGTGGCACGTAGTAGGCTTTTAATAAATGTTTTTTGACCCATTCAGTGCCATTAAAGATGATGTCACAGTCTTTTGCTGCCATCTGGTGGTCAAAAAAAAAAGCTAGTGAAGATTATAGCACGGTCTTTGGTGACATCTGGTGGTCAAAATCGACATTGCACAATTTGGCAACTTTTGTTGCCATCTTGTGGATATATGGATTATTGCATTGGAGTGGAAGTTTCAGGCTAGAGAGGACTATATTCTGCAATTGAGATCCCTGTCTTGTTCCTATTGCAGATATTACACTGTTAGTCTGTCGTCTAGAGTCCAAACGTCCTTCTCATTTTAAACGACATATTTGTTGAATTCTATCCCATGTTACCGCTACTTCTCTGTCATGTAGGCAGAATGTAACTAAATTAAATTCTCAATAATTTATGAAATGAAGAGCGTACTGAGCTCCTTCAGTGTCAATATGAATTCAGACTAAATCATCACCAACAAAAGCATCTTTTTTACCTCTCTATCATATCAAAAGTCTTCTGATACAAGATCAACCTTCATAGCAGTGGCGACAGCTGGTTTTACCCTCCACTGTGGTCAGGTCGATGAAGCCTTGATGTGGCCCAACCAAAGAAGCCAAAAATTTTGAGAAAATAACTGCAAAAAATGACTGATCGTTGTCTGGGAAGAAATTTATGAAAGAAATATCAAGGTTGAATGAGACTGCACCAGTGTGAAATCTGGCATTTAGGTAAATATTTTCCCAGGATCCCAGGGCTTGTTGTTGTTGTTCAGTCACTTAGTGATGCCTGACTTTATGTGATGCTGTAGATTTTCATCTATGGGGTTTTCTTAGCAAAGATATAGGAGCAGTTAGCTATTTCCTTCTCCAGTGTGTTCCTGTTTTTCAAATGAGGAACTGAGGCAAATAAAATTAAGTGACTTGCCCAGGATCATATGGGGAGTAAGTGTTTAAGGCAAAACTTGAACCCAGATCTTCCTGGCTTGAAACCCAGTGTTCTATCCACTGCACCGTCTATCTGGCCTGTCCAGGGTAAGCAAAAAGAAATCCATAATCCTGTGAGTATATAACAACAGAGAGTGAGGCTACAGCTGTAATCATTATCCTCAGAAGTAAGGTTGTAATTCCAATCTGTTTTTTCTACTTCCAAATCTTGTCTTCTTGCTGAGAAAAGTGATGTTTTTCTATTACATTAATAATCAGTTATTAAATTAGGAGAAGACATTCCATCAAGGACAATATTCCTCCTTCCCAGCCAAGAAGAGAAAAGCTGTTCCATCAAGAATCCAGCCTGGTCTCCTGACTTGGGAGAAGGAGAATAACACCATTCCTTGACTCCCAGAACTTGTCCTAAAGGCCTGAGGAAACAGTAGCCTGAGGCTATACCTCTATGGGCAATGAAAACCTACCTGAAATCATTCCTCAATGAATAACAAACTGTAGCTCTTGGTCATACCCTTGCCTGTTCACTATTTCGGCTCCCCCACCTTCACCCCTCAGTACTCAAACTCAGTTCTCCATTCTCCCCTTCCCCCAAAGGCCCATTCCTCCACTCAACAGCTCAATACTCCACTCTATAGCTACCCACCTAGCATTGTGACTTCTGGAATACCAGCTCCACATGTAACAAACTTGCTTTTACCTTACATCTTTCCCTTTCCCACTCTGAGATCTACCTGTCTCCCTCTTGATGACAAAGCCTCCTTGGCCTCCCTTTCGAGTGCTGGTTATACTTTCACTCATTCACTGTACTCATTGAGGTAGAAAAGTTGTAATATTTCTTGCTTTCCACTGTCACTTCTAGCCTCTCCTTCTCCCATCACTCAATAGATTCTCTTCTGAGGGTCACTCAATCCATATCTACCACTCAATCAAAAATCTAATAGCTGTTGTCTACAGGCCTCCAGGACACTGCCCTTCTTTCCTTAAGTGTTCAGTGTGTGGCTCACCGTCTTTCTCTTCTCCCCAACTCCTGTTCTCGTATTAGGGGACTTCAACATACATGTTGATATTTTCTCCAACACCCTAACCTCATAGATTCCTTCAGTTGACTCATCTCACATGACATGCTACACTACCTAAGCTGCACACAAAGGTCATACCCTTGATCTTGGCATCACCCACAAATAAGATGCCTCCATATTCCAGAACTATAAAATGCTCTCATCACATCCATGGTCATTCTACCTCTCTCCACCTTGCAACCCCAAACTCATCACAACCTCTAATCCCTCAACCCCTCAGTTCTTTCCCAGGCCATCACCCCTGCACTAGCTGCACTCTCCCCCCTTCTGTATCTTGACTCCTTGGTGAACTAGTTGAACTCTAAACTATCCTCTTCTCTTGAGTTTGTTGAGCCCTTCCTGATCTTTCCCAGGAAAACCTCTGCCTTGAATCACTCCCATCATCCATTGCTTCTGCTCTGTCACACATGCTACTGAGTGAAGCTGGAGAAAATCAGGAAATGATAATGGCTGAGTCCTCTCAATTTTATGTTACTTAACCTCAAGTAGGCACTCTGCGCAGCAAGGCAATCCTTTTTATGCCTTTCCAATTACCTTATGATCCCACTCACCACAAAAGTTATTACAAACTCTTTCATCTACCCTCAAATGTCCCACAGTTCCCCTTCCTGTAATTTTATTAGTTGGGAACCTTGCCCCAGAATTTACTAATAACACTGGGGCCATTTGAGAGAGCTGAGAGCTCCCTCTTCTCCCCTCTTTATCGCCCATCAACCCCATGTCTTCTGGCACTATCTCCTCCTTCACTCCAGTTTCACATAACAAGGCAGCCCTTCTCCTCACCAAGCCAAACCCCTTTGCATGCACAAGGGATCTCATCTCAACCTATCATCCAGCAGACTGCCCCTTTTATTATCCCCATATTCACTAATCTTCAGTCTCTCCTTGTCTACTGCATGCTTCCCTATGGACTACAAGCATGCTCATGGGTCCCCCATCCTCAGAGATCCTCACTTGATCATCCATCCCTTAGCTCTCCTGCCTTTTGTAGCTAAACTCTTGGAGAAAGTCATCTATAATAAGTGCCTCCACTTCTTTTCCACTCACTCTCTTCTTAACTCTTTGCATTCTGGTTTCTTTCTTTGACATTCAACTGAAACTGCTCCCTTTAAAGTCACTAACCATCTCTTAATTGCCAAATGGATTGGCTTTTTCTCAGTCCTCATCGTTCTGGATCTGTAACCTTTGACACTGTTGATTTCCCTCTTCTTGTTACTGTCTTCTCTCCATGTTTACAGGATGTTCTCATTGGGCACAGAAAGAGCTTCAGAACCTCACCCCCTTCTTACCTTTCAGTCTTCTTATGCCTTATACCCCATCCTCCATATATTTTGCAATCCAGTCAAACCAGCCTCCTTGCTGTTTTGTGAAGAAGACACTCCATCTCCAGACTCCAGGTATTTTCATTAGCTGTCCCTCATACCTCTAATGTTCTCCTTCCTCATATCCACCTCCTGGGTCCCCTGGCTTCCTTCAACACTTAGCTAAAATCCTATCTTCTATACCTTGTCTCACTCAGTGAGAACCTGAAAAGACCTTAGCTTAAAAAGGGCAAAGCCTCCCAATATATCTTGGTCATTCTCATTGATATCTGGCCACTGGACCCAGATGGCTCTGGAGGAGTAAGTGAGGCTGGTGACTTTGCACAGTCCTCCCTCACTCAAATCAAAGTCAATTGCAAGTCATGCTATCATCTCCCTGATGTCATGGTCCTCTTGGAAAATGAAAGACAAAACACAACCATATTGAATGACTGATTCAAATTTATAATACTAAGAGTCATTCCCTAATAAATGAATTGTCAAAAGATATGAACAAGCAATTTTCTTCTGATTTATTTATCTTTAATGTTTATTTTAAAATTTCAATTCCAAATTCTCTGACTCCACTTAACACCGATTAAGAATGCAAGCCATATGATATAAATAAAACATGTGAAGTCATGTAAAACACAATTCCACATTAGGCGTGTTTCAAAAATAAAGACTAAAAAGCAAGGAACAAAAAGAAAGTGAAAAATGTATGCTTCAGTCTACATTCAGTCTTCAGTTCTTTCTCTAGAGGTAGATAGCATTTTTTCATTCATTATGGGTCCTTTGAAACTGTCTTGGACCAAAGTGTTGATCAGAATAGTTAAGTCTTTCAAAGTTGATCAACATTACAGTTTTGATGGTACTGTTTACAATGTTCTCCTTCTTCTACTCATTTCAGTTTACAACAATGCATTAAAATCTTACTAGGTTGTTCAGATACCATCGTGCTTATAGCAGAATAATGTTTCTTATGGCCCAAAAACATTCCTTCAGCCATTCTTTAACTGATGGGCATCCCCTCAATTTTCAATTCTTTGAACAGGCTGTTTTCAAAGGAAGAAATCTCACCTATCAAAGACCATATGATAAAATGCTCCAAATTACTTATGAAGAAATGTCAATTAAAAGAACTCTCAGGTTCTACCTCATACGCACCAGAATTTGGAAAACAAAAATGGCTGAAGGGGCTGTGGGAAAACAGGTATACTAATGCATCATTAATGGAGATGTGAATTGTTCTTGCAACTCCAGAAAGTAAGTTAGACCTATGCCCCCCAAAGCACTAAACTGTGAATACATTTTCAATTAACAATACCAATATTAGGCCTATTGAAAAAGCAACCATCATGTACACAAATTATTTGTAGTAGCTCTTGTCATAATAGCCCCAAACTAGAAATTAAGGAGGTGGCCACCTAGTGAAGAATTGAGTAAACAAATTGTGGCAAAAGAATATTATGGTATATTATTTTTCCATAAACCATGATGAAATGGATAGTTCCAGAGGAAACTGGGTAAACTACTATGTCGTGATGAAGAGTGAAGTGAGTAGAACTAGAACAATTTACACAACATTAAAGGGGAAAAAAGGATTTTGGAAGCTTTTGGAATTTAATTAATGCAATGATAAATCCTGAGTTCAGAGGACTGAAGATAATCAAGCCACCCATCACGGCTCTTGTGATAGAAGTTACAGATTAAAATCCAGAAAGACCACATCTGAACTTAGTCAATAGGAGAAATTATCTTTCTGGATCCTGAGTACTTATTGTGAGGGTTCTGTTATTATTGTGGTTATAGACTTTTAGATTGAATTTCCTAAAAGTTTGTAAATATCGGTCTGCAGGAGCCAGTCTCATGGGTGACAGTCCCAGGTGGGAACTGTCCTTTGTCCCTTTTCAGGGGTCTGAGATGGGGGGGTGCAAACCCAGCCCCCACAAAGACACATCCTTCCCACACCGAGGTCCCTGAGAGAGGGGACCCCAGGGAGAGGCAGGGACCCCTAAAAGGGCGGGTATGTGCCCTGCTGACAGACTTCAGGCTGGGTCCCTGCAGGGGCCCGTGAAGGGCATGCCCTCCCCTGGGACACCCAGGGGCCGGACTGGACACGGGAAGGAGGCAGGGCGTTGGCAGGCTCGGCCCGGGGGGAGCTGAGGATGCCCCGTGTTTAACAGGGGCTTGTTTTTCTCGGAGGGGTCGGGGAGATGGGGTGGGGGAGGGGAAAATAAGGATGTGAGAAATGCTAACAGTTTGGTTCCCACAGAATTGATAAGAAAACAGGACAGGGGGAGATTAGGTTACTGATTAATTGATTTCTTGGTTTATTGGCTTACACAAATATGTAAACAAGATAAGGGAGTACATCAGGCGATGTCCTCGAAAGTATCTTGTTGGTCCAGGCTTTCCGGCTCTCCCCTCCTTTTATCTTACTTTCCTGCTGAACCAACAGTTCCTTGTTTCCCGCCTCTTTTTTAACCTCGTTGCTGGGGTAAAGTTTCTGCACTTAGACTGTGAGCTCTGAAGCCCAGCCAATGGGAAGAGGAGCTAGTGAGTGGGTGGGGGTTCTGCGTTAGGGTCTATATGAACTGGCTTTGAGCTGCACTCCCCCTCACACCCTGGCTGGAGCCATCTTGAGCGATGCTGGGTGTGTCCTTTCTCATGAGAAAGCAACAAAACTTTTTTGCCTTTCTTAAGAAAAAGTCTCTGATTGGATTAGTCACAAACACCCCCACACAAGGAGAAGAGGGGGGCTGAGACGGGGTCTGCCGGAGGACATCTGGGGAAGCGCGGCGTCCTTGGAGGCGGGGGCCACACAAGGATGGGGACAGTCGGGAAACGGGGGATGGGGGGGCTCCGCTCCCCAATGCGCTCTTTCCCCCCAGATCCGGAGGGTCCGAGAGAGCCGCTAGGCCCCCCCTTCTGGACTCAGCCCTGGCACCTGAGAAGGGGAAAGGGGAGGGGGGACCCCACATGGGAGGCCAATCTAGGGATGGGGGCAAGAGTCTGAGGGGCCCAGGAATAAGGTGGGGTATGGGGGTGGGCGGGTAACGTGAGAACCTCCAGCAGCAGCCCTACCCCGTCCCCCTCAACTGAACAGGCCCCTCCTTAGCTGGGGAGGATTCCACTGACCCTGCTCTGATGTCACATCCGGAGGCGGGGCTTACCCCAGCCAATGGAGCCCGAGCAGTAACCACGGAGAGGGCGGGGCTAGCCCCAGCATGCTGAAGGGGGAGGGCCCTGTGGCCTCAGCCAGGGAGTGGGGCTCCCCTTGTGACTCCTGGCTGGGCCAGAGAAGGCCAAGGCCCTGTTTCCCTCAGCCCTCAGGCATGGCCCAGGCTCAATCAGCCAGGCGAGACACCCTAGTTTCTCTCAGGCGGGGCTGGGAGAGGAGGGGGCGGAAGACAGGCCCCCCAGTGACGCAACAAGCCCCGGAGACACACCCTGGTGACCCCAGCAGGTCAGTGAGGGAAGGGGGGCGGGGCACCTGAGCTTTCAGCTTCGGAGGCGGAGCTCGGGCCCAGAGGTGGGCGGGGCCATGCCCCAATCTGCCCCCCTCCCCGGAGGCGGATCCAGGGGGGGGGGGGGGGGGGGGGGGGGGGGGGGGGGGGCCCCAGAGGGAGGGAGGAGGGAGGGACCGGGGAGTCCCCAAAACTAGCTTCATGGGAGGTAGGGTACCCCTTGTCTTTCTAAACACCTTCATCAGTCAAAGACGGAGAGGAAAGAGCAAGAATAAACGTGGCATGGGGCCACACAGTGGGACTGGGGAAGAAGCAACTTCAAAGATGAGAAAGTCTGATAATCAGCATAGAGTCAAAGCTGAAATGATGAAACTGGGAGGCTGCTTAAAAAGAGGAAAACTCCTGAAATAGCCAAATCATTGGCCGACTTGGTTCTGTTTTAGAAAGGAAAATCAGATGCCAGAATCACGAATGAAAGAGGTTAAAACAGAGGAAATGATTAGAAATAATTTTCTTCAAGTATATACTGACAGATATGATAAATGGATAGATAATTACAATAATATAAAACACCAAGTGAAGAAAGTAAAAAATAGAGAATTAAAATAGCCCAATCATAGGAAAAGAAAGGGAACAAGTGACAAATGAACTTCCACATGCAGGGGGGGAACCCAAGGAAGAGATAGATTTAGAAATAAATTCTATCAAATATATAAATAGCAACGATCTCCAATTTTATCTAAATGATTTGCAACAATACAGCAAGAAGGGGTCCTACCAAACACCTTCTGTGAGTCAAATAGAATCCTACCTGCTGAAGTCAGAGGCAGAAAATTCAGAGAAAGAAAACTATAACACAGGCTGTCAGAGCTGATAGGGACTATAGAACAGAGACTGTCACAAGTGGAGGGGGCAATAGAACACAAAGTATCAGAGCTGACAGTAATGTGAGAACATAGAACATCAATCTGGAGGGCCTCTAGAAAGCAGAACCCATCAGTGCCTGTGAGGCACTTGGAAAATATTGTGTCTGAGCCTTTGCACAAAGGACCTTTGCACATAGAATGTCACATGTGGGTTGGTCATTTGGTCCTAGAATATGAGACATGGAAGGAACTTTGCATAAGGAATGTCACAGCTGAGAACTGGAGAAAATAAAATGTTAGAACTAGAAGGAATATTGGAACATAGAAAATCAGAAGTTTTTTTGGGGAGTGGGGGCACCTAGAATAAATATGCCTGCCCACCCTGGTAGACCCTGCCTACCATCTATGTGTGCTCTTATGTGTAGAATAGAAAGTGTTCTAACAGAGTTTGGAAGGACCCCAGGACCTTCAGAACACCTTCAGAATGCTGAATGTCAGAACTAAAAGGAGCTGAGAACACACACTGTCAAACCTGGGAAGGTCCTAAGAAGTCAGATTTTCACAGCTGAAAGGGATCTTAGAATACTGAATGGCAGAGCTGGAAAGAACCTCCAAATAACAAATTTCTAAGCTAGAAAGAGACCTTACAAACATAAAAGATCAGACTTCCTGCCAAGATGACTACCTGAATAAGGAGGCACAGGGACCATGTTCTACGTGACTACTTAAGCAAAACCCTGAAATTTGAACAAGGAACCCCCCCAAAATGATCAATAAATCCAATGAAAACCAACAGTAACTTCATCCAGACACAAATTGCACACAAAAAAAACAAAAGCCAGGCGCCCTAACCCCACCCCACTACCAAAAGGTTCATTCTTTCTTCCATTGTTCTCACTTCCTTTTCAATTTCCAGTGTTCTATCATTTAGAAAAACATTGAAAACTTATTTTTTAAACTCTTACTCCATGTGTTCTAGGAATTCTAGTTAAACATCTGCCTCAGGTGCCTTTTTCTTTGAGACTTACATGTAGCTGTTTTAGAGTCAGTCCCTCATTTTAGGTCTGTGTCTTGAATGTCCCTGTCACCATTATAGCTTTTGAGGATGGTTAAGTTATTATTTTTTTTTTATTTCTTCATTCGTTGAGCCTTCTACCTGATTTTGGTCTTTATGTTAGGGCCAGGCTCTGCACTGTTATGGATGGAATGTCTGGGCTGGTCTTGCTACTATATTCTTGGGGTAATGAGGGTTGTGTTTTTCTGGAATGTCAGGAACATCTCCTCAAGATGAAGACCTGCATACTTTCAGTGTTTTCAAAGACAGTAATCTGATTGTTGACCTATTCTGAACTCTCCAAGCTCCTAACCTGGGTTTAGGTCTGGGCAACATTCAGGTGGGCTCTTTCTGTGTAGATTTCCAGGAGAATGCTGTTAGAGTCAGCCACTATTAGCATGCTGGAAAAGTCTACTGATTTTGAGACACAGATTTATGCTTCTGGAGGCTGGAACTGAGCCCTCCCACTGCTCTTGGGGTCTCAACTGCTGCCTGCTTCTCAACTTGCTCCTTGCTTAATGCACAGTGTAGGGTCACTGACCCCTCCTCACTTTGGAACAACCCCTCTAGGCCCAGGTTCTGCCCTCAATATGCCCAGGATCTGTGACTTGGACTGAGAACTTAGCAACAGGCTTGCCAGTTGGTACCTATTTGTCTGTCCTTCACAAGGTTCAGCCCTTTTCTGGGACTTCTTCCCACTCTGGGACACAACCTCTCCTTGGGCTGAAAAGCTCACAGTGGTTGTTCCTGGCCCTACCCTGACCCCAGTGTCCACAGATGTCTCTGTCTATCTCTCTGTGACAACCTGTGCTAGAAAATGATGCATCTAGATTATTTTTCTTGAATTTCCAAATTAGGATTTGGTCTGGTGATTTTTCTAGATCTGTGGATGAATTGTGGCTTCCTCCTCCAACACCACCATTTTAACTCTGCCTGTCTAGGTCTGTGTGTGTGTGTGTGTGTGTGTTTAAAGGAAGTGGTAGGAAATGGAGGGTTTCATTTTGAATCTTCTTTATATATTGTGCTGTGTGTATGGAAGTGATTTTTGTGTATGTGCTTATGTGTCACATTAAAAAAAAAAGAACATGGTATGTCAGTTCTAAGGTACCTTAGAACATAGCATTTCCATCCAGGGGGGACCACAGAACCATATTGGGCATTGAGTAGGGGGTGTGACAGCACTCCTAGGCACACCTGGCCCACATTCTATGAATAACCAGGCCTAGAACCAGAATGCCAGGGATGGGGCAACTTCAGAAGACAGAACACAGACTCTCAGAGGCCTCAGAACATACAATGTCTATGGAGGGTGGCAACTTAGAAATCCCAGAGCCCCAAACCTGTTTGCTCATTTTATTGAGCAGGGAACTGAGCCTGAGGGAAGAGAAGGGACATGCCCAAAGTCACACAGGATTAATTGTCAGAGGCAGTATTACAACCCAAGTCCTTTGACTCCAGAGGGTCAGATACAGAAGCAAGGGAAGGGAAGGGAAGAAGTGCTGATGAAGGGTGCAGGCACCATGCTAAGCGCATTACAAATATTTTCTCAAGATGGCGGAGGGAAAGCAGTGACTTGCTGGAGGCCTCCCCCCAAACCCCTCCAAATACCTAAAAAAATGGCTCTAAACAAATTCTAAAGCAGCAAAACCCACAAAAAGAGAGCGAAACAAATTTTCAGCCCAAGACAGACTGGATGGTTGATTGGAAAGGTGTATTGTGCTGGGCGGGGAGAGGAGCGCAGTTTAGCGTGGGCGCACAGGCCACAGTGACCCTGGAGGAGGCCTCAGAGGGCTGAATCGCGGGCAGCTGTGGCAGTTTCTAGACTTCTCAACCCATGAACACCAAAGACAACTTGGAAGGTCAGTGGGAAAAGTCTGTGACTGCGGTGAGAGAAGGAGCTAGGTCTCAGCCGCCCCCAGGGGCCACGGATGTTCCCTGAGGTTCTGGCCCACAGACTGAAGGGGAATCAAGTGGCTGATCAGAGGGGGATTGCAGGGATCTCTTGCCAGTGCTGAGGCAGGAATCTCTTGTTTTACCAGTGCTTGGATCTGGGTCACAGTTCTGAGGGGTGGTCCTGGGGCAAGGAGGAGCCCTGGTGTGGTGAAGCTTCTTGTGGCGGTGGAGAGAAAACACCTTACCCCTTATCATAGCACCTTGGAAGAACTGAAAATTTTCAGGTCCCTAAAAGTATCTCTGAAAACAGCTGTACAAATCCCCGAAGCTTGGGACAGTACATTCTCCACATTGGAAGCAGACTTTTACTTTAACATAAGAGTTTAAAACTCAAGTAATTGGGTGGGATCATGAGTAAGCATCACAAAAAGAGTCAGACTATATTATCTTACTTTGGTGACAAAGAAGATCAAAACATACAACCAGAAGAAGACAACAAAGCCAAAGCTCCTACATCCAAAGCCTCCAAGAAGAATATGAATCAGTCCCAGGCCTTGGAAGAGCTGAAAAGGGATTTTGAGAAGCAAGTAAGAGAAGTAGAGGAAAAACTGAGAGTGATGCAAGAAAATCATGAAAAACAAGTCAACAGCTTGCTAAAGGAGACCCAATAAAATACTGAAGAAAATAACACCTTAAAAAATAGCATAACCCAAATGGCAAAAGAGGTCCAAAAAGACAATGAGAAGAATGCCCTAAAAAATAAAATTGGCCAAATGGAAAAGTAAGTCCAAAAGATTACCAAAGAAAATACATCCTTAAAAATTAGAATGGAGAAATTGAAAGCTAGTGACTTTATGAGAAATCAAGACACTGTAAAAAAAATTCAAAAGAATGAAAAATTAGAAAACAATGTGAAATATCTCATTGGAATAACAACTGACCTGGAAAATAGATCCAGGAGACAGAATTTAAAAATTATTGGACTATCTGAAAGCCATGATCAAAAAAAGAGCCTAGACATCATCTTTCAAGAAATTATCAAGGAAAACTGCCCTGATATTTTAGAACCAGAGGGCAAAATAGAAATTGAAAGAATCCACCAATCACTGCCTGAAAGAGATCCCCAAAAGAAAACTCCTAGGAATATTGTAGTCAAATTCCAGAGTTCCCAGGTCAAGGAGAAAATATCATAAGCAGGCAGAAAGAAACAATTCAAGTATTGTGGAAACACAATCAGGACAACACAAGATTTAGCAGCTTCTACTTTAAGGGACCACAGGGCATGGAATATAATATTCCAGAGGGCAAAGGAGATAGAACCAAGAATCACCTACCCATCAAAACTGAGTATAATCCTTCAGGTGAAAAAAATGGTCATTCAGTGAAATAGAAGACTTTCAGGCATTCTTGATGAAAAGACCAGAGCTGCATAGAAAATTTGATTTTCAAATACAAGACTCAAGTGGAACATGAAGAGGTAAACAGGAAAGAGAAAATCACAAAAGACTTATTATGGTTGAACTGTTTACATTCCTGCATGGAAAGATGATATTTGTAACTCATGAGACCTTTGTCAGTATTAGGGTAGTTGGAGGGGAAAAAATTATATGTATGTATATATAGATATAAATAGATAGATAGATAGAGGGCACAGGGTGAGTTGAAGATGAAGGGGTCATATCTGGATAATCAAATTAAGGTGTAAGAGAGGATTATTCTAGGAGAAGGAGAAAGGGAAAGGTAGAAAGGGGTAAATTATCTCACAAATAAAAGAGAAGAAAAGGCTTTTACAGTGGAGGGGAAAAGGTGGAAGGTGAGAGGGAATGAGTGAATCTTATTCTCATAGAATTTGACTTAAGAAGGGAATAACATACACACTCAATTGGGTATGGAAATCTGTCTTACCCTACAGGAAAATGGGGGGGGGAGGGGACAAGAGAGTAGGGGGATGATAGAGTGGAAGATTGGGAAAGGGAGTAATCAGAAGCAAGTACTTCTGAGGAGGGGCAGAGTCAAAAGAAAGAATAGAATAAATGGGGGGGTGGGATAGGATTAAGAGAAATAGAGTTAGTTTTTCACACCTTGTCTACTATGGAAGTGTTTTACATAACTGCACCTATATAACCTATATTTAATTGGTTGCCTTATCAATGAGGGTGGGTGGGGAGGGAGAAAGGGAGAAAATTTGGAACCCAAGTTTTAAAAACA
>NW_020944201.1:85763-162387 GCF_900497805.2 Vombatus ursinus | reverse complement strand
GGGAAGGCAGACTAGGGGAAGGGGTATTCAGAATGCATGCCATCTTTTGGTGGGGGGATGGGCGAGATGGGGTGAAAATTTGGAACTCAAAATCTTGTGGAAGTAAGTGTTTTAAAACAAAAAATTTACCATAAAAAATAAAAATAAAAAAAAGGAAAAAACAAAAACAAAAAACAAATATTTTCTTATTTGATTCTCACAACACCACTGCTAGGTAGGTGGTATTCTCATCCTGATTTTACAGTTGAGAAAACTGAAGTAACCAGAGGTTAAGTGAGTTGCCTAAGCTCACAGAGCTACTACATGTCTGATGCTGGATTTGAACTCAGGTCTTCCTGAATTCAGGTCTAGCCCTCTCTCTACCATACTACCTAGGAGGAGGAGGAGGAACCTGGATTTATTGTAGTGGAGGAAGAGGAAGAGCTTTTTCTGAATTTTCCTGTGTTAAAAAGGAGTCTTATTGTGCAGCAAAAAATAAAAACTCAGGAAGATGGCGGAGTAAAAGCAGTGACTTGCTTGAGTTCTCCCCCATGCCCCTCCAAATACTTGTAAAAAATGGCTCTGAACAAATTCTAAAGCAGCAAAACCCACAGAAAGACAGAATGAAACAAATTTCCAGCCCAAGACATCCTGGATGGTTGATCTGAAAGTTATATCGCACCAGGTGGGGAGAGAAACGCAGTTCACCATGGGCGTGCAGGCCACAGCAAACCTGTAGTAGGCCTCAGAGGACTGAATAGTGGGCAGCTATGGCAGTTTCCAGACTTCTCAACCCATGAATGCCAAAGACAACTTAGAAGGTCAGTGGGAAAAGTCTGTGTCTGCAGTGAGAGAGAGAAGCACACTGGTCTCAGCTCCAGTCCCTGAGCTTGATTCTGGGGCGGCGGCAGCCTCCTCAGCTTCTGGCCCACAGACTGAGGGGGAATCGGGTGGCTGATAAGAGCAGGATTGCAGGGATCTCTCTGCTGGTGCAGGATTCTCTTGCTTTGCCCGTGCTTGGATCTGGGTCACAGTTCTGGGCGGTGGTCCTGGGGCAAGGAAGAGCACTGGTGTGGTGGGGCTTGAAGTGGTCTTGGAGAGGAAATCCTCCTTACAGTTCCAAGACAGAAAAGAGTGCTTGTGGTCACTCATAGACCAGAGCACAGACCAGGAAAGGAGTAAACACCTCACCCTTTATCATAGCACCTTGGAAAAACTGAAAATTTATAGGTCCCTAGAAGTATCTCTGAAAACAGCTGCACAAAACCCCTGAAGCTTGGGACAGACCCCTACCTTAACAAAGAGTTTATAAATCAAGTAATTGGCTGGTATTATGAGCAAGCAGCACAAAAAGAGTCAGTCTATATTATCTTTGGTGACAAAGAAGATCAAAACATACAACCAGAAGAAGACAACAAAGCCAAAGCTCTTACATCCAAAGCCTCCAAGAAAAATATGAATTGGTCCCAGGCCATGGAAGAGCTCAAAAAGGATTTGGAGAAGCAAGTAAGAGAAATAGAGGAAAAACTGAGAGTGATGCTAAAGGAGACCCAAAAAAATACTGAAGAAAATAATACCTTAAAAAATAGGCTAAATCAAATGGCAAAAGAGGTCCAAAAAGTCAATGAGGAGAAGAATGCCCTAAAAAGCAAAACTGGCAAAATGGAAGAGGAAGTCCAAAAGCTTACTGAAGAAAATACTTCCTTAAAAATTAGAATGGAGAAATTGGAAGATAGGGACAATTTGAGAAATCAAGGCACAGTAACACTAATCCAAAAGAATAAAAAAAATAGAAGAGAATGTGAAATATCTCATTGGAATAACAACTGACCTGGAAAATAGATCCAGGAGAGAGAATTTAAAAATTATTGGACTCTCTGAAAGCCATGATCATAAAAGAGCCTAGACATCATCTTGCAAAAAATTGTCAAGGAAAACTGCCCTGATACTGTAGAACCAGAGGGCAAAATAGAAATTGAAAGAATCCACCGATCTCCTCCTTAAAGAGATCCCCAAAGGAAAACTCCTAAGAATATTGCAGCCAAATTCCAGAGTTCCCAGCTCAAAGAGAAAATATTGCAAGCAGCCACAAAGAAACAATTTAAGGATTGTGGAAACACAATCAGGATAACACAAGATTTAGCAGCTGCTACATTAAGGGACCGCAGGGCATGGAATATAATATTCCAGAGGGCAAAGGAGATAGGATTACAACCAAGAATCATATACCCAGCAAAACTGAGTATAATCCTTCAGGGGAAAAAATGGTCATTCAGTGAAATAGAGGACTTTCAGGCATTCTTGATGAAAAGACCAGAGCTGCATAGAAAATTTGACTTTCAAATACAAGATTCAAGTGGAACATGAAGAGGTAAACAGGACAGAGAAATTATAAGAGACTTATTAAGGTTGAACTGTTCACATTCCTGCATGGAAAAATGATATTTGTAACTCATGAGACCTTTGTCAGTATTAGGGTAGTTGGAGGGAAAAAATTATATGTATGTATATATATATATATATATAGATAGATAGATAGATATAGAGATAGAGATAGAGATAGAGATAGATAGATAGATAGATAGATAGATAGATAGATAGATAGATAGAGGGCACAGGTGAGTTGAAGATGAAGGGGTCATATCTGGAGAATAAAATTAAAGGGTGAGAGAGGATTATACTGGGAGAAGGAGAAAGTGAGAGGTAGAATGGGGTAAATTATCTCACATGAAACAGACAAGAAAAGCCTTTTTACAGTGGAGGGGAAATGGGGGAAGGTGAGAGGGAATGAGTGAATCTTATTCTCATAGGATTTGGCTTAAGAAGGGAAAACACACACACTCAATTGGGTATGAAAATCTATTTTACCCCACAGGAAAATGGGGGGGGAGGGACAAGAGAGCAGGGGGATAATAGAGGGGAGGGCAGATTGGGGGAGGGGATAATCAGAAGCAAACACCTCTAAGGAGGGACAGGATCAAAAGAGAGAATAGAATAAATGGGGGGTAGGATAGGATGAAGGGAAATATACTTAGTTTTCCATAGCCTGACTACTATGGAAGTGTTTTGCATGACTACACATGTATAATCTGTATCAAGTTGCTTGCCTTTTCAATGAGGGTGGGTGGGGAGGGAGGAAGGAAGAACATTTGGACCCCAAAATTTTAAAAACACATGTTTAATAAAATGTTTTCACATGCTACCTGGAAATAAGAAATATAGGAAATGGGGTACAGAAATCTATTCTGCCCTACAGGAAAATAGAAGGGGATGGGTATAAGAGAAGGGGGGGAAAGATGGAAGGGAGGGTAGACTAGGGGAAGCAGTATTCAGAATGCATGCCATCTTGGGGTGGGGAGAGGGATGAGATGGGGTGAAAATTTGGAACTCAAAATGTTGTGGAAGTAAATGTTGAAAACTAAAAATAAATAAATTTTAAAAAATTAAAAAAAATGCAACCTCAAAAACAAACAAACAAACAAACAAACAAACAAACCTCAGCAGCCACAGGTCCTTGAGGGACAGCTGCAACCTTCCTCTCCCCCAAACACACATATGCACAAGTGGTGGAGCATTCTGTGTTTATACCATACAGTCAGTCAGAACTGGTGGATTTAGGAACCTGCTTTCTCTAGCAGAGCTCTGAGCTGATGGCTGCTTGGTTGTTGAGATTGTGGGATGTGGGGATGGATGGGATTTTGTTGTCTGGAATGGAGATGGTAAATTAGCTTCCATAACTACCCATCCTGCCCTGCACCAGCATTTGCAGGTGGCTCACCACTTCCAAAGGAATCATTCTGTGCTGGAATGGGTGATGGCAACTGCTGAGGCTGCCTGGCCAAATCAGGGAACTTACCCTCGTCCCCTACCCAATGGTGGAGTTATGCTGACCTACAGCAGGTTATAAGGCAACTGGGTATGAAGAATGCCATATATGGTTTGTACACCAGAGGTCCTGATGAGGTTTTTACAGCAGGCATGAGAGACATAGTGCTTCAGATGGCACCTTCTGAGCATTTTGGTGGCCATACTAGAACTGTATGTGGTACAGCCCATCAATGTGGTGACCCACACTGTTGCAGATCTAGGAGAGGCTTAAAACATAAGCAGCAAAAAAGGAGTCTGAACTGCAGTCACTAAGGAAAAGAAAGGGAAAGGAGCCCAGAAATGGCCTGTCAGGGTTACGTTTAATCAGGTGTTGGCTGACCTGATAAAGGATGGGGCAGACAAGATTACGTTAGAGGGGCAGACAAATAAGGTGTTATTGGAACTGTGGAGTTGTTGAAACCTGTACATTGGTTCAGGCCATTAACCAAAAAGCTCCCTGAGTTGCCAGCCTGAGAGGGTTCAGGACCAAGGGTGAGGTCAGTGTGAGTACAGAATTCATTAAGGGCTCAGCTTGTGCCCAAGAAGCCTCTTAGGAGGAAGACTGCCTTCTTCTCTTCAACTGAGGAGAAAGGCAAGGGACCCGTCTTATGGAGCTGAGTAGGGAGTGGAGGCATTATGTTGAACTTGCAATTTATTGGCTCCAAAACAAAAATACAAAGGGTGTTAGCATTGGTGGATGCTCGGGCAGAATGTTCTTTGGTGTGTGGTAATCTTGAGAGGTTTCATGGGGAGGCCGCTGTCATAGATGGATGTGGGGGACACTGAATTCAGGTTAAGAAAGCAGCTATTCCATTGGGAATAGGAAGGCTGCCCTCTAGAGAATATGAAGTATATATCTCCCCAGTTACTGAATACATCCTAGGTATCTATACACTGCAAGGGTTGTGGTTGCAGACTTCTTTGAGTGAGTTTTGCCTGTGTGTTCATGTAGTGAAGGCAGTCATGAGGAGTTATGTGAAGCATGCACCCCTGCTGCTCCTGACCCCTCCATGGGTTACTAAAGTAAGCAGTATCATTTACCAGGAGGACATAGGGAAATTGGAGAGACTATTTTAGAACTTGAGAAGATTGGTATAGGTCAGCCAAAACACAGCCCTTATGACTCGCCAGTGTGGCCGGTGTGAAAGTATGATGGCTTATGGGGTATGAGTGTAGATTATAGGGAACAGAATAAGGTTGTACCATCCCTTGCATGTGGAGAGATACCTTTTGTAACAGTCTTCTTGGACAAATTAAGCCAGGAGCAAGGGACTTATCATTATGTTTTAGATTTGCAAATGCTTTTTTCTCCCTCTCTATTGCACCAGAAAGTCAGGAACAGTTTGCCTTTTTGTGGGAAGAATGCCAATGAACATTTCAAATGTTACCCCAAGGCTATTTGCCTAGCCCTACTTTGTGTCATGGCCTCCTGGCAACTGATTTTACTGAATGGGCCAAGCCACAACCTGTGAAAATGTATCACTATATTGATGATATCATGTGAACCAGTAACTCTGTTGCAGACTTGGAAGCCACTGCTCCTACCTTGGTGGCTCATCTACCTGAGAAAGGATGGGCAGTCAATCAAGACAAGGCCAAGGGCGTGGCTTATCTGTCAAATTTTTGACTGTTGTTTGATGGGTAAGCTGAAGGTTATGCCTTCTACACTTATTGATAAGATACAAGTCTACCCCCCCCCACAACTATAAAACAATTGCAGGCATTTTTAGGTTTATTGGAGTATTGGAGGGCATTCATTCCTCACTTGGCTCAGATCCTGAAGCCCCATATGGTCTCACACATAAAGTGGGGCAATGGGACTGGGATGAGGAATGTTCCTGAGCCTTTAGCACTGCCAAGGTGGCCATCAAGGCTGTGCAGGCTTTAGGTGTCTTTGATCCTTCCTGAGCTTGTGAATTGGATGTTCATGTGACCTCACAGGGAAATGAATGGGAACTTTGGCCAAAAATGGAGAGAACCTGACAATCAATAGGCTTCTGGTCACAATTATGGAAGGGAAAAGAGGTGCAGCACTCTTTGACTGAAAAGCAGTTGTGTGCTGTGTACCACACCCTCCTTGCAACAGAACCTATCATAGAAAGGATGTTGGTAACCGTGTGTACCATTTACCCCATAGTTGGATGCATGCGTGAGTAGACTAAACTGAGAAGTGGTATAGCCCAGACCCCAGCTTTGGCTAATTGTGGTTCCTACTTCCAACACCAAAGCTCAGTGTCCACTATTCCACTGAGCACTGAACTTCAGGCAGTTTTGGGACCTGTTACACACATGTCTGATAAGGCAGAGGGGGCTATTGATTTGACTGTGTTGGAAAGCCTCTATAAAACTGGTAGGGGATCTATATCCCCTGCTGCCTGGTACTTGGATGGGTACAGCCAGGGCAATCCCCAAAGTGGAGGGCTGCTGCCTTTTATCCAGAGGCTGAAACCATATAGATGAAGGCAGGAGAAGGGCAAAACAGTTAGTGGACTGAGTTACAAGCCTTGTACCTTGTAGTGACCCATGAGAAAGACCCTTTAACCATATGTACTGATAGTTAGGCTGTATTCCATGGCCTAACCATGTGGTTTCTATTCTTCCCAGTATTGGGTGAGCCATCGACCATTGTGGGGTATGGACATGGGGAACGGAGTTGTGGTCTTGTGGCCAGCAAAAGGTTTTAACTGTGGATCTTGGGCCAGGGAATGATGATGCTGATGCATTAGCACGAGTATGGTGGCTTAAAGATGCCCTGGCCTCAGGTGTGACATAATTGTTGCATCATAGATTACAACATTCTGGGCCCCACAACATGTGGGAGGTTGTTAAGCAATAGGATTTACCCCTGACCTATGAAGATGTTGTGTCTAATGGAAGCTGTGTGGCTTTTTGCAAACATGACCCCTGGTGCATACCACAGGCAGATGGTGCCATGACATGGGGGCTCTGTCTCCTGGCAAAGTGACAAATTGACTATATTGGGCCACTCCCACTTTCACAGGGGTATCAGTATGTTGTGACATGTTTTGACCCAGCTACTGGACTGTTAGTGGGATTTCCCACCCAGCATGATGATCAAGCCCATACAAAGAAAGGACTTGAGCAATTGTTGACTGCTTATGGGTGCCCTGAGGTGGTGGAAAGTGACTAGACACTCACTTTTCTGTGTGCCGGTCCAAACCGCTCACTCTCTTTCTAGCCAGATCAGGCAACCAGGGTCATACTCACCAGTCCTCGGAGCCCACCCGGATGTACCAGAAACGAGCCAATCAGGAGGTACAAAAACCTGAACTTTATTCAATGATCATCACAGCAAGGCCAGGCAGGAAAGTACACGCACACGAGCAGGAGCAAAAGTGAGCACGCTCCAATCCCTACTGTTCTTTAAGTACCTTCCTCATCCCTCCTCCTCAGCCCGCCCATAGTGACTTGTTGTAGGATCAGATATCAGAAGGGGATGTCTAGGGCTAGTGCCTAGACAAAGGGAGCATATGTGGCACAGGAAGTGGGGCCTAGATATTTGGAAGGAGGCATCTGGGATCAGTGCATAGACAAAAGGGAAAGTACGTGACACAGGAAGTCGGGCCCAGATACCAGGGGGAGGCGTCTGGGGTCAGTGCTACACCTAGGGAGAGTACGTGACTCAGGAAGTCAGGTTTGGATGCAGGAAGGAGGCGTCTGGGGTTAGCGTGGTGCCTAGGGAGGGGGGCTAGACAAAGGGAGCTCGTTCTCTGTCGTCCCACTCCAACGTGGCACAGCCCGCTGCCTCAGGAGTATGTGTTCTGGCTACTTCCTTGTACCTTGTTCCTTCTCCAGCTTGTCACAGCTCCACATAGCACTGCCCCTGCCTCGGGAGCGTGAGCTCCGGTTACTTCTCCGTATCCAGTTCCCATCCTAATACCCAGTTCCTGCCCCATGTTGCCACAACTCCCACTTGGCAGTAGCCAACACCAGACAATCCCTCACATTTCTGGTCATGCTATACAATCCTGGGTAAAAGACCAGAGTATAGACTGATGCTTCCACACTACCTATAATCTGCAAGGGGCTGGCATCATAGAACCATACAATGGGCTGCTGAAGCAGACTCTGAAGGTGGAACAAGGGACGATGAAAGGGCGGGCCACTTGTTTATGGAGCCCTTAATGAAAGGCCTCAGTGAGGACATGAGGACCAATATGCTTCCTCCTCAATACAGCTACAAGTACAGAATAAAGGTGAGTTGTTGAAATTGCATTGGGACAGCAAAAAAATATCCTTTTGCCAGCACCTACTGTGCTGAACCCAGGAGATACAAAGGTCTGGACATGTACATGGAATTTCCAATAGGCCATTGCTCATTGGCTGGCTCTGTTGGCCCCTTGTGGGGCAGGACTACATGCATGACTTCTTTGTCTGCCATGTGTGATGGCCGTGTGGTCACCAACCCTGACAGTGGTGTACCTCTGCACAGAGTTGGGGAAAGCTATTTTACAGGGGACATTTGTACTGACTCTGTAGATTTACTGCGCACCCCCTGTGGCTCTCCACATTGACCCCTCTGTAAACCCTACTGGGCTAGGGATAAAAGTCTGGTGAACCAAACCAGGCCAGAGTCCTATTCGAGCAGTGGTGTTCTCACAAGATAAATCACTCACATGTATACTTCCTGATGGTCAGGATTTACTTTTGTCAGTGACTTTGTACCATTTGTCTTATCATCCTTAAGGTATAGAGAACTCAACTGTAATTGTTCATTGACTGGTCCCACAGGCTGGCTGGGGTGGCTAATAAATCAGCTTGTTGGGTCTGCACTGAGATCCCAACTAGTATGGCCCTTGGCTTGCCATGGAGAATTCATCCATGGAACTCTACCTGGACTGATCCAGAGGGATGGAAGGATAAGACAATCCATCATATGAGCCACATTATCAGGGAATGGTTAACCAAATGCATGCCCCTTTAGATTAGTCAGTATGAGATGGATGGGATAGACCACTGCCTCTTTGGTAGAGCTGATAGCCCCTGCTGAGCAATGTGTGGAATGTACAGACAGGGTAGATACTAGGGTAATGGGGTGGACACCTATACCCCTATGTCACACCATAAAGGTTGCCAATACTCTGAATACAACTAATCCAGAAGACCAATGGTACCAAAACCCAAGTATTAAATTAAAACTAGTGCCTGTGTACTTTGTAGTCCTCTAGCCTCCTCCTGGGCTGTCACTTCTTGTCCTGTTCCTTGCCTGGTGCACAGGTGAGCCAGCTCTGATTTCTAGGCACTGGCTCTCCTGTCCTTCTAAGAGGGGAAAGGATGTTCAATACTAACCCTCCCCTGCTTCCTGCACTGTTAGAGGAGGAAGACAGGAGAGGCAAAGATCTGACACACGTAGCAGAAGTTAAAGCAGCCAGTGATCATTTACGCTATTTATCTGCCAATTAGGATCCATCCAACTCTCCCTGGAGTTTCATATTGTTACATATGTTCTGTGTCCAATTACACACAAAGAAGATCTAGTCCCTATGAAATCTTTGTCTGTTGGTATAAATGATGGTGTGTACAGGGGTTTGATAAGAGGTTAGGAGGTTTCATTTGATGCGAGACCAAATCAAATTGAGCCCTTTCAATCCCTGACTGCCCCCATCACAACATTACTCTCAGAGAAGGACATGGGTGGCACCACAGTCTCTGCCCTCTCCCCTGGCCCCACTCCAGTTAAGGAGACCAAACTACATTAGGGTGGGTCCTGGTTCCCAGACAAGTCTCTTCAGGGGACCAAAGGTCTTATGCCCCTTTGATTGTCTAGTGGCCCCATGAAAGAGCTTCTTATAATCTGAGACTTTTGGACTCTGGAACTCAAGGTACCCTAGTGCCCAGGGGCTTCAATCCATGAGGTGCCAATGCACCAGGGAGATGGGCAGTAGTGGCAGCTCCCACAATGTGGTCCATATAAAAACTAACTTGTTGAAACAACTTAAAGGATTGGATTAGACCCAGGGATGGCTCCGCTCCTATAATACTGCCCACACCCTAGCTTTCACAGTTGGCCAGGGAGCTGTCTCTAACACACTCTAATCTCCCAGTGTTGGCCCCACCATTTTAGTGGGTGGTACAAGTCCCAGGGGAGAGGTGTGTGAAATAGACAGGTGTTGAATTAGTAGGAGCTACTGAATGCCAGAGTCCTCAGGCAAACCTCTCAGTTCAACAGTCCTATTGGGACATCATGGAAGGACAGTGGCACTTGGAAACTGACCACAGATGACCTCAGTCTGAAAGGAGAAGTTGATTTGATGGCTCTAGTTGTCCCTGACATTGTAACTATTAAAGACATGTTGGTGGCCATCCTCAGAGACTGGTATGGGCTGAATGATTTGACTCTGCTTTCTTCTCAGGTCCTAGTCAGATAGTAGACTAGGATAGTAGACCAGTTGCCTTCACCTGGCCAGGTATGTAATATGCTTTTATGGTCTTATGACCTGGCCAGCTTAACTGACTTGTCCGTTACCACCGGTGGTGGCATGGACTCTAATTAAATATAAGCTTCCTCCAAATGTGAAGGCAATTCATTATTTATGACCTCTTGTTGGTATGCTCTAATCAGGAAGCTGAGACCCTATCCCTTAATATATGAATTGGCTAATTAAGCTATGATGGTTGGGCCACTAACCCAGATAAAATTCAGGCTGCCCTACCCCTGTGCCTCCTGCTGGCTGATGATAACACCCTACTGCAAGGATCTATTAATGACACTAATGCAGTGTGTAGTCTATGGCCACAAGATGAAGCCAGAGTGCATTATCTGACCATCAGAGATAGATAAGGAATTGGGGCAGGAGAGGAGATCATCATTAACTATCCATTTGATTAACTGATCAATTATATTGATTGGTTAATAATGCCTGGATCCTGCTCTTTCTCTTGATGGTTTCTTTGATTTATCTGATTTGTGACCAGTCCCATTAATTCACCACTGGCCCCTCACTTTACCATGAGGTTAGTATTGAGGATATTAATACTCCTGGGGCAGCCCTGGTCTGAGTCCTCCAGGGGGAACTACCACAAAAGCAGAATACACTCGTGAGACTGACCCAGGTGGATGCCTCAGCAGGGAACCCTGTGGTATGCTGGCTTTGAGACCCAGGAATACGTGATGAGACAGATGCAAGGTTTTCCATTTAACTTCACTCAGGGTGCTCATCTCCACACACATATCCCCCAACCCCCACCCTTCTATCAGAGGAATATTTCACCTGCCGTTTATGATTTCTGAATGAAGAGTCAAACAGGATTTCAGCCCACCACCTGATGGTTGGCCAACAAGGCAACTCCCCTGAAGTGGAATGAGCAGTTTTGGACACAATATTAAGCAATGGTTACAGACCGATGTGGACCTTTCCTTCCACTCATACTTCCTCCTTCAGCTTTGGGGGAAATTAGCACCAGAAATTAAATGCTGTCCTTGTGGCTGTACAAACATTCCCTCCTAGCTCTAAACCTAGAATGGCTCCTGTTATACAAGGCTGGTAGGCTTAATGCTTAATTATGTCCAGTTGTCATCAGAATTTGGTTGTTGAAACTGTCTCACAAGCTTAGCAATGTGCCACAATTCTAATTCCATCTTTCTGAGTAGCCCTTCTTGACTAATATTGAGGGACATCTCTTTTATTTCAAGTCTATGTTTCCATGTGCCTCTATCCCTGGCTGAGTAGCTGTTCAACTGTCCCTGTCTTCCTATGCTGTATTTGGTTATGAGAGTCAACAAAGCACATTGAGCCATTCCAGTGTTGCTAAATGTAGTATGCAATGCAAAGAATTACCCAAAGTCTACTCTAAATTTGCATGACACCAACCTCCCAACTTTCCTGGCCACTTGATCTGTTCCAAGATACTCACTCTCCTCAAATGCCATATCCACTTTGTTGTCAAGTTTTGTCATTACCCTCATGCTTAGAGTGTCTTGCATCCATTGCCTCTCTTTTCACAAAATCTCATCATTTCTCACCTGGACTATTTCTATAATCTCCTAATTGGACTTACCTTATCTGGATTTTCTCCTCTCTGAGCCATCATTCACTCAGCAGCCAAAAGCCCCAGTCCATCAGTCTGTTGAATAAACACCAGTGGCTCCCCAATACACCTAAGATCAAACACAGACACCTCTGTTTGTCATTTAATGCCCTTTTATCCCTGGCTACATCCTACCTTTATAGTCTTATTATATACTACTGAATAATAGTACCATTAATTAATAAACATTTATTAAGTGCCTACAATGTGCCAGGCACTGTGCTAAGTGCTGGGGATACAAAAGAGGCAAAATACCATTCCTGCCCTCAAGTATATCCAACTCTAAGGGGAGAGACAAGAAACCAATACATTCAAATAACAATAATAAATAGGAACAAATTAACCAAAGGAAGACACTAGAATTAAGAGGTGGGGGTAGGAAAGGATTCTAATAGAAAATGGGATTTTAGTTGGGACTTAATGAAAGCCAGGGAAGTGAGTAGGCAGAGATGAGAAAGAAGAGTATTCCAAGCATGGTGGACAGCCAAAGAAAATGCTGGGAGCTGAGACATGGAGTGTTCTGTTTGTGGCATAGCCAGGAGGCCAGTATCACTGGTTCAAAAACTAAGGTGCAAGAAGACTGGAAAGGCAGGAGGGGGGCTATTCCCCTTCTTGAGCTCTATTCAGCAAGATTTGCCTGCTTACTGTTCCTCACATGTGACACTTCATTTCCCATCTACACATCATTGCAAAGGCTGTCCCCCATGCCTGGTACAAAGTAGGCACTTAATAAATGCTTGTTGAACAAATAATTGGCATTGAGGAACATAGCACAGTCTTTTGGTGACATCTCAGGTTCAAAAGTGTGTTAGGGTTTACTGAAATGTTCAGACCTCTTGTCAATAAATATGTTCAATAAATTCTAATGTCTCTCTTGTATACCTGTGATGAAACAGAGACTCCTCTTTTTGTCATTTAAAGCTCTTCACATTTTGTTTGTATCCTATCTTGTTATTCTTTTTATGTATGATTCTCCTTTATGTACTTTATTGTAATTACTTACATATTGTTCCTCATACATGACACTTAATTTCAAAAAGTCCCCCATGACTTGCTCCATAAGTGTTTATTGAATTGAATTGACCTGAGTTACCCTAAACCACAATGGGGGACTGTAAGGGCATCGATTGAATGCTTTAGGGCTGGCATTCACCTAGATTAGATTCTGTTTACACTCTAAACAGAAGTAGGGTCTTCTAGTTGGTTGGGGTCCTGCCCAAGATCAAGAAACATGTTCCCTGATGATGTGAAAATCTCATTTATCAGCAATGTCCTTCAGAGACTGATGGACTTTCTGGGGCTGGTCCCTGCATGAGGAAATAGAAAGAAAATGCCTTAATCCTAATTTAGTAATTGGTTATTCATATAATAGAAAAAAATCAGTTCTCTCAGCAAGAAGAGGAGATTTGGAAGTAGAAAAACCCAATTAGAATCCCAGCCCTACTACTGCAGGCAATAGCCTCACTGTCAGATTTTGTATACTCCAAGGGTTATTGGTTTGTTTGTTTGTTTGTTTATTTGTTTACTAGTCCTAGACAGGGCAGTTAGGTGGTGCAGTGCATAGAACTTGGATAGGCTTGGAACCTGGAAGATCTGAGCTCAAGTCTGGCCTTAGACTTCACTAGCTATGTGACCCTGGGAGAGAGTCACTTAACCCTTATTTTGCTCAGTTCCTCATCTGTAAAATGGGAACACCCTGGAGAAGGAAACGGCAAACCACTCCAGTACCTTTGCTAAGAAAACCCCATAGATAAAAGCCCATGGCATCACATAAAGTTGGACATCACTGAGCGACTGAACAACAACAAGCCCTGGGATTCTGGACAAATATTTACCTGAATGCCTGCTTTCACACAGGAAAAGTTTCATTCAAACTTGGTATTTCTTTCATAAATTTCCTTCAAAACAAGGATCAGCCATTTTTTATTTTTTCCTAAAATTTTTGGTTCCTTTGACTGGGCAAGATTGAGGCTTTATTCACCTAACCACAGGGGAGGGTAACATCAACTCACTGGTGTCATCATTGCTATGAAGGCGTATCATGTATCAGATGACTTTTGATATGATGAAGAGTAATGGATAATTTTGATGCTGATGATTTAGTCTGAATTCGTATTGATATTGAAGGAATTCAGTACTCTTCATTTCATAGATTTAAGATTTTATTTAGTTCCATTCTCCCAGCTTAACCAGGAAAAAGCTGTAAAATGGACTAAAATTCAATAAAAAGATGGCTCAAAGTGAATTTCAGGTTCAGACTCGATATGAAAGACTAAAAGTGTAATAACTGCAAGACATTACAAGACATGAATCTCAATTGTATGATATATTCCTCTCTGGCATAAAACTTTCATCGAAATGTAGTATTCCATCTAAGTTCTGCAATGTCGACTTTGGCCATTAGATGGCACTAAAGACCATGCTATAATAATCAAATTCTTTTTTTTGCCACCAGATGTCAACAAAAGACTGTGACATAATTTTCAATGGCACTAAATTGATGAAAACCCCATTTATTAAAAGCCTACTATGTGCCACATTCTGCTCTGGGTGCTAGGAGTCCAAAGACAAATAGAAACAGTCCCTACCCCCAGAGAAAATTATATCCTCTTGATGAAGACCAACTCTGTATGGGTAACACAAAACTCAATAAGCATGGCCCGTAAAAAGAGGAAGAAGAAAAGTCTCAGCATTTCTTTCCAGAGGTGAAAAGTCCATTGGGAAGACAGCATGAATTTACTTTCATATATTTTCAGTGTATTGATTTGTTTTACCGAATTTTTCTTTAATTTTTTTTTTTCTGTAGGATGGTTCTCATACATACATACTTTTGTAATTCAGTCGTTTTTCATTCATGTCAGACTCTTTGGGACCCTATTTGAGGTTTTCTTGACAGAGATACTAGAGTGGTTTGCTGTTTCCTTCTCCAGCTCATCTTATAAGTAAGGAAACTGAGGTAAACAGGATTACACAGCTAGTAAGTGTCTGAGGCCAGATTTGAACTCAGGTCTTGATGACTCGAGACTCAGAGCTCTATCCACCAAGCCACCTAGCTGCCCTGTTCTCTCTATAGTAAAGCACTATAGACATGTGAACGATGTCTAGGTCAAGGCTCTTAGAGTGAATGGGAAGGGGCCAGAGTGCCCAGCTCTGATGGGGGCCCTTCCCTCCAGCAGCACTGACTGGTAACTTTTGTCATTTTCTCATACAGGCCCTTGTTCTCTTGCCTACTAACCCCTTTCACACTCGGTTTCCTCATCTATAAAACTGGAATGATCCTGGAATTCCCTACCTAAGAGGGATTTTGTAAGGAAAGTGCTTTATCCATCTCAAAGTTGTACAGAAATATGAGTTGTTTTATCATTATCATTTTCTCAAGGGATCTCTTTCTTGGGAAGAGGAGAGAAAGGAAAGGAGGCAACTAAGGGGAGGCTTGTGCAGGAACCAGGAATGGCCCAAATGTGAGGACCACAAGTGTAGCAAATATGAGGGAACACTAGGCATGAGGGGAGACTGAGCCCTAGGAAGGATAGTTTTCACAGTGAGGTGGGAAAGTAAGCTTGGAGTCTGGGCCAGCAAGAGAAGGGCAGGGGCAGGTGGGAGTAGGAGCAAGAGAAGTGAGAAGGGATTTCCCACACCACTCAAAGGAAGGGAGCCAGAGAGCAAGGACATGGAGAAAAACACCTGCCCCAACCAGATGGGAGATATTGTTGCTGCCTCAAGGCTCCTGAGGACATTAAACAAATGATGTCCCTCTAAGAAGAAAAAGGCAGAAAAGAGATCTAGCAATTTGGAAGACACTTCAGAAAAGGCCCCATGGGTAGCACAAAGCCCACCTGGGAATAATCTCTGGGGCTGAGCACCAGGTCCCCTATGGAAAAAGGATTGAGCAAGGGCCCTAGTGTATTTACTCTTGAAAGAGAGGTTGCCAACTTTCTAGGAGAGAAGAGTAAGGAAATGGAGGTGCCCCTCCATACAATTGCCTCAAAGCAGTGCCAAACCAGACAGTTCACAGGAGCCTCGGGTCTTAGGCTTGGAAAGGACTGAGAGTCAGCCTCTCATTTCCCACCTGAGATGCAATGAATCCTTTCTATGATATCCCTGACAAGAGACCATCTAATCTCTGCTTGGAGTCCTTCAATAATGGGGAACTCACTACCTCCCAGCCTAGATCATTCCACTTTGAAAAGTTCAGTTTTTCATTATGTTAGGGCAAACCTGCATCCCTATAATCAATCCATTAATCAATAAATCCCAGAAGTATTTATAAAACACCTACTATGTACCAGGCACTTTATCTTCCATTTTGATTCTAAGTTTCCCTTCTGAAGCCACTCCAAAATCTAATCTCTTTATCCTGTAACAGTCTTGCAGACATGTGAGGACAGCTACCACAGAAATAGCCATATTATAATGATGATCATCTGTGAAAGACTTAGCTGCTTTGATACAAAGATCAAGACAATTCCAAAAGACACATGATGAAAAAATGTTATCCTCCTCCAGAGAGAGAACTGGTGAACTCTAAATGCAAATTGAAGTATAATTTTTCACTTCATCTTTATTGCTTTTTCATATGGCTAATAAGGTTTTGCATGATTTCACTTTTGTGATTGTCTCTCAGTGGTCAGAGGAGGGGTTAGAAGGAGGGACAGAATATGGAACTCAAAATATAAAACAAATATAATGTTAATAAAAATAATAACTTCATTTTTTAAGTAATAGTTTAAAAAAATGCCCAGACTAGATCTTCTCTAGGGATTTTGACATTTCTGGGGACTGCCATCCAGTTTTACCCTCAGGAGAAATTGTGTTGCTTCCCTTGGTTATGTCCTGCTGGAGACAAAGTCTGACTGTGTGTGCTAGGAGAACAGAGGGCCAAAGTTGGGGAGACTACCAGCTTGTGTTTGGCTGTAGAAAGTGAGAAGGAAGCATGGATCTGGCCTGGGCTGAGTGCAGCAGAAAGTGTCTGGAGTCAGGCCTGAGCTCCATGCCCTTCCTTCTCTGTGCAATGGTTCACATGGTTGGTTCAGAGTAGGGGTTCCTTACCTTTTCAGGACCTTTACCCCCTTGGCTTTTCAGTACACCTTCCCTTGCTCTTATTTAGTATGAAATTCGATAAATTCTACTGCATATTCTCAGTATAACTAAAATAAAAAGATCAATTTTCCTTTTCCAAAGGTAGACCAACACTTTTGTAACTTCACTGATATCATTATTTGTGAATCCCCTTGACAAGCTGTTCCTTCTCTCTGGAGATAAGATGATCTTCCAAGGGCCTCCTCCACTTTAGATCTAAAAATGTCCAATTCTGTTTCTCTCCTCTCCCCTACTGGGTTCTCTGGAGGTCACCGCTTCATTCATTAAGGAAGGTTTGAGCCTACAGGTACCCAGAACCAGTCCTGTTAACCCCAGTCACCCTCTGAACCACTCTGCCTACAGCATCCCTGCCTGGCCTGATTGACTCTGAGCCTTGGTCCTGGAGGGAACCAAGGTTAGATCTGATCTCATGGAGAGGAGGGCCTTCCCTCCAGCACCCCCACTTCCCCCTCCCCAGTGCAGTTCCTGGCCAGCCTTTCCCATGTAGATAGATCCTCTACAACTGAACATTTTTAAAGTCTATTTACCTGTTCCTCCCCTCCCTGAAGTGACAGACAGCTGCCATGTAATGGACAGAACACTGGGGTTGGAGTCAGAGGGCCTGGTTTGGAATCCTGGTTCTGACTTTCTGAGGTTCTAATAACCTGGGTGACCATGACAGTTCACTTGACCTCTCTGGGCTCCAGACCCACCTCTGACATCCCTTTCAGGACTGGGTCCCAGGATGGATCCCTGTGGACAGGCTGTCCTGATACCCAGACATGACACTTCTAGCCCTCTTTGCTGGGGAGAGGGGAGAGAGGATTGAGAGGGTTTGAGGACTCTCTCTAGTTGGGAGGAGGGAGGGGGATCAGGCTGAAATCACTGCTGCTCCTCCATGAGGCAGCTGCCCCAAAGTGGAAGAGGCTGTCTCAGGAGGAAAGACCTCAGTTCTTCCAGCACTGGCTGGAATTTGGCATCTGCAGTCTCCTCCAGCTCAGAGGTCTGTGATTGGAAGATTCCATGATTCTAGGACTGCAGCCCTGGCAGCTGAAGTTCCTCATTGCCCTCCCAGCCCTTCCCCCTCCCCAAATGCTCCACCAGCCTGGGCTGCCACTCACAGGGATTAACCTGCCCTGCCCCGCCCCTCCTCCTCTCCAGATTTCAAGCCTTTCCCCAAGGCTGCTCCCTGCTGCTTCTCTCAGTCAGCCCAGGCAGTATTCTCTTTCTCTCTTTGAGAGACTCCAGTAGGACTTTATGCTTCCTGCCCAGCCCTGGTTCACACAGGAGCAGCTCTGTGGGCAGGATTGCTGGGTAGGCTCCTTCGAACAATCTTCCCTTAGTACAGACTTTAGCATATCTAAACCAGCATATAAATACTGATTGCTCATGCCCCAGACAGACTGCGGGGACTCCAGAATCAACCTAGATTTGGATTGGAATATTTTTGGCCATATTAATGAATTGGGGGACAGTAGAACCCTTCTTCTCTTCCCAATAAAAATAATGTAGTCCCCATCCATCTCTTTGTGTGTGGGTGACTTTGTGGAGAGGGTGAACTTATAATTAGAGGAGGAAATGATTGTAGATGTTAGAGCTGGAAGGGAACTTAGAGACCAGTGAATCCAGTTTCTATCTCACTTTGCAGATAAGGAATCTGAGACACAGAGAGGTTAAGTGACTTCCCTAGGGTCACACAGCTGTGACTTGTGTGTGGATTGATTTGAACTCAGGTCTCACTGAATTCAAATCCAACACTCTAATCACTACACCAGGCCCCTATTAGAAGCATTGCCCTCTATTCAAATGGCACAATGATGCCTTTAGTATTCTCAAAGAATTGGGGTGAGTTTTTCAGGGCCCTGACAACACAGGTGTCTTAGGAAAAGAGAGTTCCACACCGTGGCTTCTTTTTATCTAACCAGAGAACAGGGAATGCCTGAGTTGAAAAGGGCCTTTGCCGGAGAATGTCTAAGCACAAAGAAGCCTCCACAGTGTTAGAGATGGAAGAGCCCCTCAAGCAGAGTCATACCTGCAAGAGGCAGTGAGCACATAGGACATGGAATGTTAGACCTTGAAGGGACCTTGGAACTGTCGAACTGAAAGTTGGTTAAAGAGACAACAAACTAGGTGATAAGTAAATTCATATTGTTCTATTCCCTTAAGTAGCGCATGTACATGGAATCAGAGCCTTAACTCTGATTGACTCAAGCAATTTTTGTAGAACATTTAAACCCTGACTCAGGATGTCTGTGTTACTAAAAAAAAAAATACAACCTCTATATGTTTTTTAACATATAGCATGGGAAAGGAAGTTTCTTAGTTGAATAGTTTGTAAATACAATAAAATAGGAGATTGTCAAAGTGTCAATTGAAATTCTAGATCCAGGGTATCTGTGTTTCCCCTACATAACATATGTCCATAGGATACAAGGATAAGAAAAGTCCCACTATTCAAGAGAGTGTCTGGTCCCAGGTATCCTGTCCTTAGTGATCACAAACAGGAAGAATGCTGGTCAGTTCCATCTGGTCCTGTAGTTGCTGACACAGGAAGGGGCATTTTTAGTTCACTCAGAAAAGATTAATTCATGTTTTTGGCCCTTATTGGGGCTCAATTGATCTTAAATGATTATCAGAACATAGCATGGCAGAGCTGGAAGGGATGTTAGAGATAATTGAGGACAAATGGCCCATTTTTAAGATGAAGACAGGAAAGTAAAAGACAAAGACAAAAGCAAAGACAGGAAATAACTTTTTGAGGAGTCAGAGTCACAACTGCAAGTCCTAACAACTAAGTCTGGGGCTCTTTTTTTTTAACCAAAAACAAGGTTTATTAAAGATCTGCCACATTGGCCAGACTCTTAAGGAATTTGAGCACCTGTGAGCTAGTGTCTAGATTGTAAAGGTTATAAGAATCAGAGCATCTTAATGGAGACAAGATGGACCTTATATGCAGAAAGACTATGGGAGGGATCTAGGAGTGGCCAAGTAGTCTATAAGGTAAAAGAATTCCAGGGACCTGGACCACATGGCCAAGGGAGAATGGAGAAATGGCCTGGGGCCATGGGAAGGTCCACAATGAAAGGCCAGTTGATGGGATTATAACCTCAGGGGAAAGCCAGAGATTTGACCTTGTGGGAAAGTCCAGGATTTTTCCTTTCTGGGGCCCAGATCCCAACCCCATCATTCCCCCCTCAAACAAATGGGACCCAAATTCTTTTGGTGTAAGGGACAAAGGTCTCAGCTTCTGAAACTGCTTCCTGCTGACAAGAGACGTAGAGCTGTCCCTGCCTCGAAGGGGTCCCAAAGAGGAGGTTGACTGGAACCCAGAACAGGCTACATCCAGGGAAAGATGTGGGGACATTGGCTGGTACTCGCTGTTTGCTACCAACTGTAGGTGAATGGCCCACAGTCTGGAAGACATAAATCTGACAGAAAAAATTGCAGGGCCCAGATATAAAGCAGGGACTAGATTTAGGGCCCAACTTTGAGGGGATAAAACATACTTCCCACCAGTATCACCTTCTCTGAGTAGCTTGTGGCATTTCTCTCAGATGGTGGATTATTGATTATCCATGGATTATGACACCCCCATCAGACAACTCAAAATAAAATCCTATGAGCTAAAACAACAAGTTTTACTAATCACAGCTTAGGAAAAACTTTTCCAGGATTTACATTTCAAACTTAAATTTATCTTAATGTAAAAAGTCAATCATTAGAGATTTCTATATACTTGAAAATTCTCAGCAAGTCATACATAACCCAAACAAGGTTTTTGACTAGTTTATACATTAAAACAATAACCAACAATAGCTAAATTATTTTAGCAGTAACGAAATTATGAAAAGTTGCTTTACATAACTGATACAGAAAGTTCACCAATTTGAAACTTGAAACAAACCCATTACCAATCAGGTGATTTCAGTTTTGTTAAATGCACTTCCAAATTACTTTACACGGAGAATCAACATCTCATCATTAACAGCTGAAACTACGAATTTAAAAGAACATGCTTACCCAAGTTCAGAGGCCAGCTTCTTTACCTTGAGCAGGATGTGCTGAACCTGGGTGATGTTTTCAGACAACAGTTGCCCTAGGGCCCAAGGCCATTGCCAGGGGAGCCCAGACCGTAGCTGCTGCCCCTCCCCCCTCCTTCCTTTCCCAGGTGGGGGAGGGTAAAATAAAAGGTGTTGCAAAACTCCCTAATGATCAATCACAAAACCTCCAGAATATGCCAAGATATTTTTAGCTGTTCTAACTCTCCATGTAACCTCCATGAAGGAGTGCCTGGCACACATGCAGCAGGCACATAATAAATGATTGCTTGATTGACTGTGCCCATAAAAGTCAAGACAGATCTTCTTCCCCTCCAATAGTCTTATCTATCTCCCGTGGTCTGTGCTTAGATTGAGGTCTCCCATCCACCAAGGAGAAAGCCCTTGGGATCAGCAGAATCTATCCCTCTCCCTCTGTTGGGGTCCACCTTTATCTTGGCATGACTATGCTCAGAAGTGGGGCACTGATGGGACTCTAGCCCAAGAAGTGGATTTATACAAACTTCCACCTGGGAAGTGGGTTGCCCATCTGTTGAATGCTATGTTTACACTTTGAAGCTTTTATTCAGCTCTAGGATTTTCATCAGGAATATTTAGAAGTCCTTCATTTAAGTAAAAGCCTATGTTTTTCCCTGTGAAATTATACTATTTGACTGGATGAGGTATTATGTTGGTAAGCTTATATCTATTGCATTCTGGAATATCACATTTCAAGCTCTCAGCTCCTTCAGGAGAATGGCTGAAAATCCTGTGTATTCCTGATGGTGGCTTTCTCACAAAACAGGAACTTACTAAGGAATTGGGAGGCTTCTAGAGACATGATCTGAGGGCTGGGGCCTGAGCAGTCCAGCACTCTCTCGAGCTTTCATGAGAAGACCCGAATTGGACCAAAAATTTGATCTCCAACATCAAGATCCAAGAGAAGCCTAAAAACATAAAAAGGAAAAAGAAAACATAAAGGACTCAATGGAGCTGAATTGTTTACATCCACACAAGAGAAGATGATACTTGTAATTCTTAAAAATTTTACCACTAATAGTTCAGCTAAAGGAATATACATAGACAGAGCATACAGGCATAAGGTGAATTTGAGGGAATGACCTAAAAAAAAGAAAGGAAGTCTACTGGCTGATTGTTAAGGAGAAACACAGGAGGGAGGGTTCTTCAAACAGTGTTAATATTCTGGGTGTAGTAGCAGTTACACATGATAGTACCAGTGTAGGATGGAGGAGTCAATTAAGACAAGGTTTGTGCAATAAGTGAGACAATAAACTGGAGGATATCCACATAGGATGGAAATGATGGGAAAGAGGCTAAAATTCATGTCATCTGAGGATGAAGAAAACTATGGTGTCTCAGTTAGTCAGTCAATAAACATTTATAAAGTACCTCCTAAGTGCCAGGCATGTAGGAAGAAAAAGAAAAGCAAAGGACAATCCCTTTTCTCAAAGACCTCACAGTCCAATAAGGAGGCAATATACAAACAACTGAAGTACAAACAAACCATATATAGGATATATTAGAAATAAGCAAGAGAACAAAGGACTTAGAACTAAGGAGGTCCATGAAAGGCATCTTTGTAGAAGGTGGGATTGTGCATGGGACCTAAATAAAGTCAGGGAAACCAGGAGGCAGAGGTGAGGAGGGACAGCATTGCAGGGAAGTGGGACAGCCCGTGAAAAAAGCCAGTTGGGAGATGGAGTGTCTTGTGCCAAGACCAGCAATGAGGAGGGTGTCACTAGATTACAGACTATCTGGAAGGAGTGTGTAGGATGTAGGAAGAATGCAGTGATGGGGGCAGGTTGTGATGGGCCTTGAATGCCAAACAGAGGATCTTATATTTGATCCTTGAGGTGATAGGTAGCCCCTGAAATATCTTGAGTAGGGAGAGTTGACATGGTCAGACCTGTGTGTTAGGAAGATCACTTTGGCAGCAGAGTGGAGGATGGACTGCAGCAGGCAGAGACTTGTGGCTGGCAGAAAAAGCAGCAAGTATTGTAGTATTCCAGGCATGAGGTGATGGATGAGGAATGTCTGCCCTAAGTATTCTCTAGTATAATCACCTGCAGTTTCTTCAGGGCAAGCCCTTGTCAAATGGATTAGACAGAGGTCAGGAATCAGAGTAATGGGTGGATATTACAAAAAGAGAGATTTAGACTTGACATCAGAAACACCCACCCCAGACTGATTAGAAGAATCACAAAGTGAATTAAAGCCTCGGCTGCCTCCTGACCCTAGCTCAGGTTGCTTTACTTCTTCAGCTACTCTGGCTTGGCTGCCTTGTGAGTGACAACTGCTTGGAAGGTTTATGGAGTTTGCTGGTCTCTCCTCTGCAGGAACTGTTTCCCCAACTGATGGCTGTGAGAGATGGGCTGGAAGCAGACCGAATGTTCTGGAGAATGATGCCACTCCAAGACTCTTGTGTGTTTTTGTGTGTATTGGTGACAGTTGGTCAGCACTTGCTGCTGGTAGTGATGAAGAAGGTGGACTTTCTCTTTCCAATGATTTTTCCCCTCTGTGATGTTTATGGAAATGGTGGTATAGGAAGGTCTGGTAAAGTAGGGGAGCCTGTTCTTTCCAAGGCTCTGGGGTTCAGGACATGGATTTGTCTCCATATTGGTTTCTGGGGAGATGCTGGACAAGGTGGTGGTGATGCATTGACTTGTCTGACAGATGCTGCCTCCCACCATTCCCCAACAGACTTTGAAAGGCAATTGTTGTCTTTAGATTTTTTTCCAGAGGAAATTTGGTGGAGACTACTGATTCTTTAACAGCCCCAAATCAATCGTCTGTTCAAGGAGAGATCTGTACTGCCAGCCATGAATGAATGAATGAAAAAGCATTTGTTAAGCACTTACTATGTGTAAAGAACTGTACTAAATGCTGTAGTTCATACCTCCAGTGCCAATCCCCACTTCCACTTTCTGAACCCCCAAAATCCATGTTTATGTCTTCAATGTTATTATCCCAAAGTTGTGACTAATTTGTTGGAAGTGTGATTCAGAGGGAATGAAGGGCAATAGGAAGGAGAAGAACAGAACATCTAGTTCTGGAACTTGCCCCAGGGGGGCTGTTCCCCATAATCTCCACCCTTCCTCATTCTTGTCCCCACACCACTCCTCTACACAGCCTAACATTATGCTGAACATTCAGTAGGTTCTCAACAAATAATTTATGTTCTACAACAATTTGGCTTAAAATCTAATAAACAAGGAACTGCCTAACTCAGATTTTGTTGATCGTCAACTCTTATCTTCTTCAAATTTTTTGAGCCTAGAATGGTGTTCCCAGTTCTGCCAACTCTTTGATGTATGTATTTCTTACTGTGATTTTTCTTCTCACTGACTCTAAAAAGCAAGAAAAGTTTTGGCGCTGCAGGCCTACAGTTGGGAGGAGGCTTCCTTTAGACGGTGTCAGTCAATCCAGAAGTCTCTGAGTCTTGTGCCAGGCTCTCAGAGTAGTCTTGAGACCTAGCAATCTCTTAATTCAGGCCAGTGTTGGGATGAAATGAGATAATGGGTCGTCATTGGACAGTTAACAGTAGCAGATTTACTTTGAGTTAAAACAGCATAGAAATCAACAAAAATACAGTGACACAGCTTGTCTGGATACAGACCATCTTGTCTCCATATAAACACATCTGGTTGTCAGAGTAGGGTGTCAGGGAATAGTATGAGGACTTGAGTGGATTTCAGAAATCCACCAAGTTGGAGAGGTCCTGACTGCCCATTGGAGGGACTTTTTATGGCCTTAGAGGACCAGAAAGTTTCATCAGGGGAAACAGGCCAATCAGGCTCCTTTCAGTCAATAGACATTTTTTAAGCTGCTTATTGTGTGCCAGGTTCTGTGCTATGCTGGAAATATGAAGAACTGTCAGACAGTCCTTGCTCTCTCATGGAGTTCACAGACTAAGGAGGAGTCAGCAGTCAAATCCCTATGAAGAAACAAGCCATATACAGGAAATAGTGGAAATAATCACCATGAGGAAGGTGCTAGAAATTTGCAGGAAACAGAAAAGCTTTTTGTAGATGGTGGGATTTTAGCTAATACTTGAGGAAAGCCAGGGAAGTCAGGTTTCAGAGGTGAGGAGAGAGACTATTTCAGGTGTGGGGGACAGCCCCTGAAAGAAAATGCCCAGATTTTGGAGATGAGGATCTTGTGCTAGGAACAACAAGGAGACCAGTGTTGCTGGTATGAAGAGTACATCATAGGGGTGAGAGGAGATGCAGAGGCAGTGTGTAACTTGTGGGAACACTAGAAAGGTGAGGGTGGGTAGTTTACGAAAGACTTTGAATGCCAGAGAGGATTTCATACTGGATCCTGAGTTGAAAGGGAGCCAGTGGATTTGATGGAGTAGAAAAGCATTGGTGGGAGGGAGGGCACTTGGTCAGACTTGTGCTTTAGGAAGATGATTTTGAGAGCTGAGTGTAGGTCAGACTGGAATGTGTATAAAATGGGGGTAGAGATGGGGTAGATGGGGGGATTTTAGCTGAGACTTGAAGAAAGCAAGAGAAGTCAGAGATGATTAGCAACATTAGTGAGGGAAATTTCAGTTGAATCATAAGGGCAGAAGACAGGCTGTAGTGAGTTAAGAAGAGAGAGTACAGCAAATAGAGGTGACTATTATAAAGGGCTTTTTTTTTTTTAGGTAATTGGGGTTAAGTGACTTGCCCAGGGTCACACAGCTAGTAAGTGGCAAGTGTTTGGTCTGAGGCCAGATTTGAACTCAGGTTCTCCTGGCTTCAGGGCTGGTGCTCTATCCATTGCATCACCTAACTGCCCCTCTAAAGGGCCTTTTCAAGGAGTTTAGTAACAAAAGGGAGATGATATATGGGATGATAATTAGAGGGGCTGAATGGATCCAGGGAGAGATTTTTTTTCCTTATGGTATAGTTTATTTATTTATTTTTTTAACATGTGTTTTTAAAACTTTCGGTTACAAATTTTCTCCCCACCCACCCTCATTGAAAAGGCAAGGAACTCGATACAGATTATACATGTGTAGTCATGCAAAACACTTCCATAGTAGTCGTGTTGTGAAAAACTAAGTATATTTCCCTTCATCCTATCCTACCCCCCATTTATTCTATTCTCTCTTTTTTCCCTGTCCTTCCTCAGAAGTGTTTGTTTCTGATTATTCCCTACCCCAATGTGCCCTGCCCTCTATCATCCCCCTGCTCTCTTGTCCCCTTCCCCCCTTATTTTCCTATAGGGTAAGATAGATTTCCATACCCAATTGTGTATGTTATTCCCTTCTTAAGACAAATCCTAAGAGAATAAGATTCACTCATTCCCTCTCACCTTCCTCCATTTCCCCTCCACTGTAAAAGCCTTTTCTTGTCTATTTCATGTCAGATAATTTACCCCATTCTACCTCTCCCTTTCTCCTTGTCCCAGTATATCTTATCTCACCCCTTAATTTTATTTTCTAGATATCACCCCTTCATCTTCAACTCACCCTGTGCCCTCTATCTATCTATCTATCTATCTATCTATCTATCTATCTATCTATCTATCTATCTATCTATCTATCTATCTATCTATACATACATACACATGATTTTTTTCCCCTCCCACTACCCTAATACTGACAAAGGACTCGAGTTACAAATATCAATTTTCCATGCAGGAATGTTAACAGTTCAACCTTAATAAGTCTCTTCTGATTTCTTTTTCCTGTTTACCTCTTCCATGTTTCACTTGAGTCTTGTATTTGAAAGTCAAATTTTATATTTAGCTCTGGTCTTTTCCTCAGGAATGCTTGAAAGTCTCCTATTTCACTGAATGACCATTGTTTTACCCTGAAAAATTATACTCAGTTTTGCTGGATAGGTGAGTCTTGGTTGTAATACTATCTCCTTTGCCCTCGAGAATATTATATTCCATGCCCTCCACTCCCTTAATGTAGAAGCTGCTAAATCTTGTGTTATCCTGATTGTGTTTCCACAATACTTGAATTGTTTCTTTCTGGCTGCCTGCAATATTTTCTCGTTGACCTGGGAACTCTGGGATTTGGCTACAATATACCTAGCAGTTTTCCTTTGGGGATCTCTTTGAGGAGGTGATCAGTGGATTCTTTCAATTTCTATTTTGCCCTCTGGTTCTAAAATATCAGGGCAGTTTTCCTTGATAATTTTTTGAAAGATGATGTCTAGGCTCTTTTCTTTATCATGGCTTTCAGATAGACCAATAATTTTTAAATTCTCTCTCCTGGATCTATTTTCCAGGTCAGTTGTTTTTCAAAGGAGATAGTTCACATTATCTTCTATTTTTTTATTCTTCTGGATTTGTTTTACAGTGTCTGGATTTCTCATAAAGTCACTAGCTTCTAATTGCTCCATTTTAATTTTAAAGGAAGTATTTTCTTCAGTAATGTTTTGGACTTCCTTTTCCATTTAGCCAATTTTGCTTTTTAGGGCATTCTTCTCCTCATTGGCTTTTTTGGACCTCTTTTTGCCACTTGCGTTAAGCTATTTTTTAGGGTGTTATTTTCTTCAGTATTTTTTGGGTCTCCTTTAGCAAGCCATTGACTTGTTTTTCATGATTTTCTTGTGTCACTCTCAGTTTTTCCTCTACTTTTCTTACTTGCTTCTCAAAATCCCTTTTGAGCTCTTCCATGGCCTGGAACCAATTCATATTTTTCTTGGATGCTTTGGAAGTAGGGCTTTGTTGTCTTCTTCTGGTTGTATGTTTTGATCTTCTTTGTCACCAAAGTAAGATTCTATAGTCTGACTCTTTTTGCATTGTTTGCTCACGATCCCAGCCAAATACTTGAGTCATAAACTCTTTGTTAAGGTAGGAGTCTGTTTCCAATGTGGAGAATGTACTGTCCCAAGCTTTGGGAGTTTTGTGCATCTGTTTTCAGAGACACTTCTAGGGACCTGCAAATTTTCAGTTATTCCAAGGTGCTATGATAAAGGGTGAGGTGTTTACTCATTTCCTGGCCTGTGCTCTGGTCTATGAGTGACCACAAGTACTCTTTTCTGTTTTGGAACTGAGAATAGGATTTCCTCTCCACAGCCACTACAAGCTCTACCACACCAGCACTCCTCCTTGCCCCAGGACCGCCACTCAGAACTGTGACCCAGATCCAAGCATGGGCAAAGCAAAAGAATCTTGCACCAGTAATGAAATCCCTGCAATCCCCCTCTGATCAGCCACTCAATTCCCCCTCAGTCTGTGGGCTGGGAGCTCTGGAGGCAGTCGCTGCCCTGGGGCCGAGCTTGGGGACTGGAATTGAGACCACCTTGCTCCTTTCTCTCACCACAGACACAGACTTTTTTCCCACTGACCTTCTAAGTTGTCTTAGGTGTTCATGTGTTGAGAAGTCTGGAAACCACCACTGCTGCCTGTCATTCAGTCCTCTGAGGCTTGCATCAGGTTCACTGTGGACTGCGCACCCACGCCGAACTGCGTTCCTCTCCCAGCCCAGAGCGATATACCTTTCTGATCAACCATCCAGGTTGTCTTGGACTGGAAATGTGTTTGACTTTGTCTTTTCGTGGGTTATGTTGCTATAGAATTTGTTTAGAGCCATGTTTAATAGGTATTTGGAGGGGTTTGGGGGAGAGCTCAAGCAAGTCACTGCTTTTACTCCGCCATCTTGGCTCTGCACCCCCCAGAGAGAGATTTTTTTAAGGATGGGAGAGACATAAATGTATCAGTAGGCATGGGGAAACAGCCAGTACACTGGGAGATTTTGAAGTGAAATAATGGGGATGATAAAAGGAGCAGTCTGCTAGAGGAAATGGGATTTGGAATGGACTTCCTTTTCATCTACAGCATAAGGGGATTGGACTAGGCAGACTCTGAGGGTACTTTGTGATGGAGATTTAAGTCTATGATCCTGTGGAACCATTTGGAATATTGAGGTAAGAACTGGGTGAAGAGGGAATTGAGGCAGCAGATAGAGAACACACATAAGAGACATGGAGGAGAGGCTTTGTCCAGAATGGAGGCCATGGTCCAATGACAAGGATAGTGGAATATGGAGGTAGAGTAGCCAGATTGTAGTTCCAGCTGTACCACTGCTCCAAAGATTACATCTAAAGTCTTCCTCATTGCCTATTTTTATGTACTTCAAGGTTAACTTTTCTTTTACAATATGTTTGGGCTCCTCTGATTTGACACTGGTAAAGTCTTGGCCAAAATTGGCTAGTTATTAACAGATGTCCTTCCTAACTAAGTGGAGCCATTTCTTGTACATATTTCCTCCAAGTTTTGTCCTTTTCAGTGGGCTACATTGGCACTCTGCCTAGTGCATGGCTTCTGGGCTTGGTTGCTTACCCATTTCCTTGGACTCACCTGCTTGGTGACCTTCTGACATCACTGCCTATCTCTCATCCAAGTAGAAGAGCACGGTCATTGGTCTCTCCAGCTTCTCAAAATAGGGGTGACCTGGGAGACAGTCTTTGAGCTGACCCTTGACCTTCAACCACCTACTACCTGTATTTATTGAGAGGGCTGAATCACCTAAGGTCTCCATGCTCTAGCCAAGTTTGTGAGAGTAGAAATTGCAGACAGAGAAGATGTCAATGGAGAGATTTTCCTCCTCTGGAAGTCCCTCACAGCCCTCAGGAGTCCAGTCCCTATCTCTGCAGCTGTCTGATCAGGATGTCTTCTCCTCAGCCTCCAGGGGCTACTGGCTAGATGCCTGGGTCCCCTCAGATGCTCTAGATCCCCTGGGTGATGCTCCTCATGGGTAGGGCAGCATCCTGGAGCCTGGGAGGATCTCTAACTTTCTTCCTCAACTCTCTTCATTCAAGGGGGGAATTGCCCAGCAGTAATTGCCTCCAGTTTCCTCCAGCCCAGATGTGGTCAGGGCCAGACATGCATGCATGATCTGGTGTGCCTGTGTCCCTCCCAGCCCCTGGCCTGATTTTGTCTTCTCATATCTGGAGAAAAGAGGCAGAGACCTGCCTCTGACACAGACCATCCCTTTCCTCATCAGCTCTGGTGGTTGTCAGGAATCCAAGTCTCTTGCAGGGGCTGGTGGTCTGCTGCTGCTTCAGCTACTGTGCTTATGTGCAGCCCCGGACACCTGGACCCCCACCATCTCTGCCCTCCCTTTCTTGGTTTTCTGGAGAGGAGCTGACCCCCAACAACCTCAAGCTGAGTTCAGCTGCCACACTGCCTCCTAACCCCAACCCCAGCAGCTTGCCCTCAGGAACCTGTGATCTGTCTCAGCCCCAGACGCTCTTCTAAATGGAAGATACACTGCTCCCCTTGCCGGGCTGGGTGATGGGGGCTGAGAGAAGTGACTGAGAAGGATACACACTTCTTTGGGTCTGACATCACAGAGCCTCCTCCTCTCTCTTCTTCTTCCCTGGGCTCTTCATGGAGACTATCCGTGGTCCTCCTGTGAAGTATCCATGTACACCCCTCATACCCTTGAGCAAGGTTAGTCCTCTTTGTCTCTGTGGTTTTTGGGGGAGGAAGAGGAAGAGGAGGAAGAGCAGGAGGAGGAAGATGAGGAGGAGGAGGAGCAGGAGGAGGAGGAAGGAGGTCCCTTTTCCCCTGAGTCTGGATAGGGGGCCATGAGCATCTGGAGATTTGCCTGCCCCTAACTCCCTAACCTTCCCCTTGTCAGCCTGAAAGTTGGTTAAAGAGACAACAAGCTAGGTGATAAGTAAATTCATATTATTTTATTCCCTTAAGTTACATGGAATCAGAGTTTTAACTCTGACTGACTCAAGCAATTTTAGGAGGACATTTAAACCCTGACTCAGGATGTCTGTGTTTCAAAAAAAAAAATACAGCCTCCATATGTTTTTTAACATGTAGCATGGGAAAGGAAGTTTCTTTGTTGAATAGGTTGTAAATACAATAAAATAGGAGAATATCAAAGTGTCAATTGAAATTCTAGATCCAGGTTATCTGTGTTTCCCCTACATAACATATGTCCATAGGATACCAAGATAAGAAAAGTCCCACTATTCAAGAGAGTGTCTGGTCCCAGGTATCCTGTCCTTAGTGATCACAAACAGGAAGAATGCTGGTCAGTTCCATCTGGTCCTGTAGTTGCTGACAGAGGAAGAGGCATTTTTAGTTCACTCAGAAAAGATTAATTCATGTTTTTGGCCCTTATTGGGGCTCAATTGATCTTAAATGATTATCACCCTCCTCCACTTACTTCCTCCCTCTCCACTTCCTGACAGATCCAAGAAATTCCTGCACACTCCTGTGTATGTGGTAAGCCCCCCCTACACCCCTCCTACTACTGCCCCTCCTGCCCTTCCACATTCTCCCACCCCCTATATTCTCTTCTGTACTTTCTTCAGTCTTCTCCTGAGTGCCCCCACCCCAAAATGGCTTGTTTTGGTGCCAAGGGGGATGTGTGTGGCCATGGGTAGGGGGTCTTGGGAGTATTTATACCTTTGTTTATTCATATGTTCTGTGAATAGGTAGGATTGTATGTGTCTGGGTGTGTGATTTGGAGTATAGTTTGAAATTTGCTACTGATAATCACTAATCTAAAACCCTTTCTTTCTTCCTTTCTCCCTCCATTATTACCCTTGAGATGTTAGTCTCTTTACTTATCTAGCCTTCATCTCTCAATGGGCATTGCCTCAGTCAAACTGAGACCTGAGAAAGACTTAAGCTTAAAAAAGGGAAGGTCTCTCACTACATTGGGGCCACCTTCATTCATCTTGACCTATATCTTGCCACTGGACCCAGGTGGCTCCAGAGGAGAAAGTGAAGCTGGTGACTTTGCACAGCCCTCCCTCACTTAAATCCAATTTACTTGTCAGTCATGGCATCACCATCCTGATGCCTTGGTCCTCTTCCAGACAGAAAGATAAACAACAACAATATTCTTGAGAGAGTTTATCCCTTTTAAAAAAGTTCCATTGATGTTTTCTGTTTCTTATATCACCAGGGTATCCTTTGTGTCTCTTATTCTCCTCATCTTTGAGAAGAATGGCATGTAACAAATAGGATTTTTTTTAGGAAGAAAAAAAAAAGGGAACAGAAGTGATCAATGAATTTGCCAAAATATGTGACATTTGTGGACCTACCAACTCCTAGATGGGGTAGGTTGGTGGTGTCTTCTCATTTTTTCTTTTCAATTCCACTTGCTCTGTAACATTTTGTTCCATGGATTTTTAATTTTTTGTTGTGTCATTCTTTCCATTTAAATTGTTGTAGTTACTGTGTATATATACTGTTATCTTTGCTTTGCCTATTTCACTTTGCATCAGTTCATAGAGTTTTCCATTTTTTCCTGTATTCACCACTCCCATCATTTCTTCATTTCATTTTATTATTTTATTTATTTATTTATATTTAGTTTTCAGCATTCACTTCCATAACATTTTGGGTTTCAAATTTTCTTCCACTCCATCTCCTCCCCTTTCCCCAAAACAGCATGTAATCTAATATAGGGTCTACATATACATTTATTTTAAACATGTTTTCACATTAGCCACGGTGTAAAGAATTATAACCAATGGGAGGAACCACAATAAAGAAGGAACAAAACAAAAGAAACAAATAAACAAAGACAGCAAATAGTATACTTTGAACTACATTCAGACTCCAAAGTTCTTTCTCTGGATGTGGATAGCATTTTCCATCATGAGTCTTTTGGAATTGTCTTAGATCCTTGCATTGCTGAGAACAGCCAAATCCCACAAGGTTGTTGTTACTGTGTACAATGTTCTCCCAGTTCTGTGGCAGCTGAGCTCAGCTTTCTCATTCCAGAAAACCAAGAGAGGATAGCAGGGATGGTGGGGGGGGTGGGTTGTCCTGGACTCCACATAAGAGAACAGCATAGTAGCTGCAGTGGCTGTAGACCAGCATTCCCTGAATGGGACTTAGATTCCTGACAACCCCCAGAGCAGAGGAAGAAAGGGGTTGTCTGGGGCAGGGGTGAATCTCAGCCTTCTTTCTCCAGCCAGGAGGAGACAAAATCAGGCCAGGAGCTGGGAGGGACACAGAGGCACCCAGGTATAGACACATGTCTGCCCCTGACCATGCCTGGGCTGGAGGAAACTGGCAGCAATTACTGTTGGGCAATTCCCCTCTGGAATGAAGAAGGAGACTTGAGGCAGAAGGTCGAAGATCCTCCCAGGTTCCAGGATGCTGCCCTAGCCCCAAAGAGCATCACCCAGAGGACCTAGAGGACCCAGAGGACCCAGAGCACCTAAGCAGGCCCAGGCATCTAGCCAGGAGAAACTGGAGCTCAGAAGAAGGCATCTTGTTCAGAGAGCTGCAGGGATAGGGACTGGACACCTGAGGGCTGTGGGGGACTCCCATAGAAGGAAAATTTCTCCACTGACACCTTCTCTGCCTACAATTTCTACTCTCAAAACCTTCCTTAGAGCATGGTGACCTTAGGTGACTTAGATGAGCCCCCTCAATAAATGCAGAGGCTAGGTGGTGGAGGGTGGAGAGTCAGCCCAAACACTGCCCCATAAAATCACATATCTTAGATAATAAGAATTTAATCTCACATTGGTAACACTAAGAGACTGATCACAGAAAAATACTACTGGTCTCATAATTTCTTTAAACAATGAGAACATATTAAGGTGAGTCTTGCAAATGAAAATTTAGTAGACCTTCAAAAAAATCAAACAAGACATTTCTTCTAAAAGTATTTCTTTTCTTTAAAAAACAGTTTAAAATTTATCCTGATGTTAAGAATAATCACTAAACTTATCTCTCTTTTCCACTTTTAAGCAAAAATAAACCTTTAAAATTGGAATTCATTAAAACTAAATTGGTATAAAATATCCTTGAGTAACATAAATAAATTCCCAAAGTATTATAACAAACTAAATTCCTAGTTATTACAGAATTCCTAGATATCACAAAGTTCCTTAGTCAAAAAGGTGTTTGTAATGGAGAAGAAATTCAGTTTTTATAATACACGAAGAACATACCCAATTAAATTAGCCTTATCACAATAACAAATATTTTCAAGCCTTTAAATATTTACTCAGTATTTTTTTTCTTTGTCTTTATGTATATCTCTAGAAATTAGGAAAAAATTATTACATTCTGGAATCTCACATAGATAGTGAATGTGGTAGTCCATAAATCTCCAAATTAACATATCTCAATGATTCTCATTTACTCAGGAATTCCATTACACAGGAAACTTTTACACAGATTTGATAAGAATTTTGGATGAAACTTCCTCTTAAAGGTAAATAAAGGACTTGGAAGACCAAATATACCTCATTAAATATTAAGTTTTCAAATTATCAAATTTTATCACATCCTTTTAAAAGACCAATCCACATGCACTATTTCTACTTCACAAAGGTCTCTCAAATTTTACAATCTAAGAGAGTTTTAGAAATACAATATAATTTAGAAATATAGTAATAACATAAACAATAAACTTCAGATGATATCAGTTGCATTTCCAGATTATCACATATAGAAATTATTGATCTTAGTACTTTTGGCACTTAAAAAACCACTTCAAAGTTATCAGGTATGGAACAATTACATTAAATTAGAGAGATAATAATGTTGTCTAACATATGCCAGTCATTGTTTTAAGCACTTTACAATCATTATATCATTTTGATCCTGTAACAACAACCATTACTACTTTTCCCTTTACAAATCTGGAAACAATGTAAACAGAGATAAAATAACTTGCCATAAATTACAAAGTTGACACATTTCTGCAACTGCGACAGAGAAGTATGGGGCTTACCAAGAGTAGAAGTTGGCTTCTCACCTCATAATGCTATTGCCCCGCCTTCCAGGGGTGTGGATGGCTGATACCAGGGCCTTCCCAGTGGTGATAATTCTTGGTGGCAGGGCTTAGGGAATCTCATCCTAGGTCTGACATGTCCATTTCTCCACTCCCCACAGCTGCAGAATTTTGCTGTTTGCAGCTGCTGGGTCAGGGTGGGCAGAATGTATTGAACCTGGATGTTACTCCAGGCCTTGCCTAAAGGGGTGGGCTACAAGATGCCCAGGGGCATAGGGCTGATAGCAGACTATCACTGCTAGTCTGTGACAGCTGTCCCTCCTCCTCTTGCTAGATGGGGAAGGCTGATCTAAGTTTTCCCTACAATTCTTCAACATTTTCTTTTCTTTTACAATCCCCTTATTGAGATACTTATCTCTGAGGAGAAAGTAGGGAATGCTGAGGAATCAGGATTGGGAGGAGGTGTTTTAGCAGAGGGTGAGCTCCTGGAATTACCCCTAGTCTCAGAAGTTTTCACCAACAATCTCAAAATGATCCATTTCTCAATTTCTTAATGATTAATCTCAAAACCTCCAGAATCTGCTAAGATGTCTTTAGCTGTATCTAACTTTTCACTGTAGGTCTAGGCTGGCCAGGCTTGGACCCATAAGGAAAGGAGTTTTATAGGTTTGTTGTTTTCCTAGCTGCAGCCCTTAGAAGTCTCTGACTGCCTGCACTTTAAATCTTACAAGGTACAGATACAGAGACATACACACTGACAGACAAATTGACAGAACAAATACAATACAAACATAGTGCTCACTTAATGACAGAGAGAGGGGAAATTAGAGGCTTATTAGAGATCCCCCAACAGGAATTGACTTTTTATTCTGAGGAAGGGGGTTGGGGAATTTGCAAGGATCCAAGACCTGATAATGTAACTGGATCTTTTGAGCCTTCATCAGAGTGCCACTGAAGTTGCAGATTTAAAGGGGCAAGTCCCAATGAAGTTAAATTCGGGGATCCCCATCAGGACTATAGCCTGTAAGGGAAAGGGGGAGGGAGAAGGGGATTATTTGGAGCCTGGGAAAGAGTGCCAGAGCTGCTTTGCAAGCCTTAAGGGAAGAGGCCTTTCCTTCTCCCTCAAGCCATCTCAGCAACCCAATGATGAAAACATTCTCCACTCCTGGCTAAATGTTTTGTTGGCCTTTAAACTTAATTTGGTTTTAAAATAAATTAACTTTCACTGGTCAAAGGAACCCTTATTGTAGCCAACATAATTTGGGACTATCTTTAGTTAACTCACACCAGCGCTGGCAGTATTTGTGATCAACAGATTGGCAATGGCTTGACACATAAGAGGTGGCAGTATTGTTAGCCGAATTTCTGGTTTTAGTTTCTGACTGACCTGATGGGGTAGGGATCTGGGCCCCAGAAAGGAAAAACTTTCCCACTTGGCCAAATCTCTGGTTCACCTGGCTATAATCTCATCAACTGGCCTTTCATTGTGGCTACACCCAATCTCCCAATTCTGTTACCTTTAACCTAGCCTGGCCTTCCTTTGTTTTACCTCCCCATGTATGACCCCTGGCCGTTTCCCACTCTTAATCCTGTCTGGGATCCATTCTCCCTTGACCACATGGTTCAGGTCCCTGGAGTTCTATTACATCATAGACTGCTTGGCCACTCCTAGATCCCTCCCACAGTCTTTCTGTATATAAGGTCCATCTTGTGTCCATTAAGATGCTGAGATTCTTATAATCTAGCCACTGCTTAGATCCTTATAATCTAGCCACTGCTTAGATCCTTATAATCTAGCCAATAAGCCAATAGTTTACTAGTGTTCAGATTCCTTAAGAGTCTGCCCAATATGATGGATGTTCTAATAAACCTTATCTTTGGCTGAAAGAAGGCTTGGGTTGAATTCTTTCAGGCAGGACCTGCATATTGTGATTTTGGGGTCCCAGCACCCCTAAACCATGTCAGACCCATAGACAATTTCTCTAGATCCATCCTTACCAGAGGTTCAGAGTTTCTGAACCTCAACTTGATCCCCAACCCCAGAGCTAGCTTAAAGGGAATTTTCTTTTGGACTTCAACCAAACTAGTGGGAGGTCTGTGGAAGCTGGGAATAGGGAAACTTACCTGACCCTGTCAAGGTTAGGATTCCAGGAAAAATGGATCCTGAGGCTCCTGAGCCACTAGCATTGCTGGGGTGGGGTGTTTTCTCCTACTTCTTCAGTTCCAATCTGATGTCATGGCACTGATGTGGTTTAGGGGTTCAAGGGTCCTGGGACCCCAAAATCACAACACGTGGGTCCTGCCCGAAAGAATTTGATCCAAGCCTTCTTTCAGCCAAAGACAAGATTTATTAGAACATCCGTCATATTGGGCAGACTCTTAAGGACTCTGAACATGGGTAAGTGGTGGCTAAATTATAAGAATCTCAGCATTTTAGTGGAGACAAGATGAATCTTATATACAGAAAGCCTGTGGGAGGGACCTAGGAGTGTCCAGTAAACTTGGGTGAACAGAACTCCTGGGACCTGGACCTCTGTGGCCAAGGCAGAATGGATCCTACCTAGGATTAAGGGTGGGAAATGGCCAGGAGCCAAAGGGAGGTAAAACAAGGGAGGGGAGATTGGGTGTAGCCATAACGAAAGGACAGTTGATGGGATTATAGCCTCAGGCCAATACCAGAGATTTGGCCATGTGGGAAAGTCCAGGGTTTTTCCTTTCTGGGGCCCAGATCCCAACCCATTCAGCACCATTACTCCACCTGAAAGTTGGTTAAAGAGACAAGCTAGGTGATAAGTAGATCCAAATTGTTTTATTCCCTTAAGTTAGCAACATGTTGCATGGAGCCAGAGCTTGAACTCTGACTGAATCAAGCAATTTTAGGAGGACATTTAAACCCCTGACTCAGGATGTCTGTGTTACTCAGTTTATGATCTCCATATTTTTAACCAGAGCATGAGAAAGGAATTGAACAAAATAGGCAAATGTCAGATCCAGGATGTTTGTATTTCCTTTACCACCAAGATGAGAAAAATTTCCATTATTCAAGGTAGTGTTTGGGTTAAAGGTGCCTTAGTGGTCATAAACATAAGAATGCTCTTGATCAGCTTTAGTTGTTGACACAGGAATGATGGGGTATGGGCCTAAGCTGAGATCTTCACCCCTTGCCCCAAAGGGAATCTGGCTCTACCTGGCCCCAGCTCCTCATCACCCTTTGAAAGCCCTAGCCCTACCTTTTGATCTTATTCAGATGCACCTTTGCCTACACCCCTTGCCCTAAAAAGAATCTGGCTCCCATTTGTCTACAGGTCCCAGAAAACCCTTAAACTTCTCTTCTTTTTGGTCTCAAATGGTTCCTTAAGGACTCTCCTTATCTCCCTTTAAAAGCCCTAGCCCCATCTTTTGATTTTATTCAGAAGCCTTTCAAACTTCTTCCTTCCAGTTCCTCTCATTATCTATTCCCATTGTCTATTTCAATCTCTTAGATATTCTTCCAATCTGGATTCTCACTTAGACCCTTTTCCCAGCCCCTTCCCTGGTCACCCAAAGTTACTTTAGTGTAACCCCATTTAAATGCTGAGACTTTCTCATGCCCACTTCCATCCCTACAGGCGTTACTAATGTTCAGATTCCTTAAGAGTCTGGCCTGTATGGTTTATCTCTAATAAACTTTTTCTCTGGTTGAAAGAAGATTTAGGTTGAATTCATTCAGGCAGGGCCTGTGTGTAGTGATCTCTGGGGTACCAGCACCCGTAAACCTCTACACTTCATCAGGAAGGGGCATTCTCAGTTCATTCAGGAAGAAAAGATTAATTCAAGTTTTTGGCCCTTATTGGGGCCCAATTGATCTTAAATGATTATCAGTACTCATGCCAAATATATCCATAATAGTCATGTTGTGAAAGAAAACATAAAAAAGTCAAGAAAAATAAAGAAATTTTTTAAAAGTATGTTTCAATATGTATTCAGACACCATCAGTTCTTTCCCAGGATGAATAGCATTTTTCATCATAAGTCCTTCAGAGTTGTCTTGGATCATTTTATTGCTGAGAATAGCTAAGTCATTCACAGCTGATCATCTTACAATATTGCTGTTAATTTGTACACAGTACATTTCACTTTGCATCAGCCCATGCAAGTCTTTCCAGGTTTTTCTGAGAGCTCTTGCTCATAATTTCAATACAAATACAATAGTATTGTATTGAAATACAATAGTATTTTATGATAATCACATACCACAACTTGTTCAGGCATTCCCCAACGGATGAACATAACCTCATGTTCTAATTCTTTGCTCCCAGAAAATAGTTGCTATAAATATTTTTATATATATACATCCTTTTCCTTTTTGTTTTTTATTTCTTTTGGGATATAGACCTAGTAGTGGTATTGCTAGATGAAAGTGTTGTATAGCCCTTTGGGTATAGTTCAAATTGCTATACAGAATGGTTGAATCAGGTCACAACTCCAACTACAATGCATTAATGTCTTATTTTTCCAATATCCCCTCCAACATTTGTCATTTACCTTTTCTATCCTATTAGCCAATCTAATAGATATGACTAAGTACCTCAGAATTTTTTAAAATTGCATTTCTCCAATCCATATCAGCTATGTTGAAAGAGAAAATGTTGATCAAAAAATGAAAATAATAAAAAAAATTTAAAACATGTATGCTTCAATCTGCATTCAGACTGCATGAGTTCTCTCTCTGGAAGTGAATAGCATTTTTCATCCTAAGTCCTTCAGAGTTGTCTTGGATTATTGCATTGCTGAGAATATCTAACTCATTCACTCCTGATCATCTGACAATATTGCTGTTAATGTGTACAATATTCTCCTGGTTTTCCTCACTTCACTCTGCATCAGTTCACATAAGTCTTCCCAGGTTTTTCTGAGAGCATCCTGCTCATTATTTCATACAGCAATGTAGTATTCCATCACAATCATATAAAACAACTTGTTCAATCATTCCCTAGGTGAAAGTGTTGACCTGAAAGTTGATTAAAGAGACCACAAGCTAGGTGATAAGTAAATTCATATTGTTTTATTCCTTATTCTCTTAAGTTAGCAGCACATGTACATGGAATCAGAGCTTTAACTCTGATTGACTCAAGCAATTTTTGGAGGACATTTAAACACTGATTCAGGATACAATACAGCCTCCATATATATGTTTTTTTAACATATAGCATGGGAAAGGAAGTTTCTTAGTTGAATAGGTTGTAAATAAAATAAAATAGGAGAATGTCAAAGTGTCAATTGAAATTCTAGATCCAGGATATCTGTGTTTCCCCTACATAACATATGTCCACAGGATACCAAGATAAGTCCCACTATTCAAGAGAGTGTCTTATCCCAGGTATCCTGTCCTTAGTGATCACAAACAGGAAGAATGCTGGTCAGTTCCAGCAGGTCCTGTAGTTGCTGACACAGGAAGGGGTATTTTTAGTTCACTCAGAGAGAAAAGATTAATTCATGTTTTTGGCCCTTATTGGGGTTCAGTTGATCTTAAATGATTATCAAAGGCAATCCCCTCAATTTTCAATTCTTTGCCACCAAAAAAAAAAAAGAACTGCTATATTTTTTCCATATAAGTCCTTTTTCTTTTATCTCTTGGGGGTACAGATCTAATCGTTGTATTGCTGGGTCAAAGGGTATGCACGGTTGGATAGCCCTTTGACATAATTCCAATGTGCTCTCCAGGATGGTTAGATTAGTGTACAACTCCACCAAAAGTGCCTTAGTATCCCTATTTTTCCTCATCCCCTCGAACATTTGGCATTTCTCTTTTCTATAATATACCCAATCTGATCATTGTGAAGTGGTATCTCATAGTTTTTTTTTCCTTTTGCATAACTCTAATCAATAGTTATTTAGATCACTGTTAAAATATTTTACTTTTTCCCAATTAAATGTAATGATAATTTTTAACATTCATTAAAAATTTTTTGAGTTGCAAATTTTCTCCCACCATCCCTCCCTCACTTTCCCCTCCCCTAAGATGCCAAGCAATTGATATAAGTTATATGTGTCCACTCATGTAAAATATATTACTGTTGATCATATTATGAAAGAAGACACAAATCCAAACCAAATTAACCACAAAAATAATAAAATTACAAAGAGTATGCTTCAATTTGCATTGAGACTCCATCAGTTCTTTCTCTGGATATGGATAGAATTTTTCATCACGAGTCCTTTGGAATTGTCTTGGATCATTTTATTGCTGAATTTTGTTCTTCCAGATGAATTTTGTTATGGTTTTTCTAGCTCTATAAAATAATTTTTGATAATTTGATTGTATGGCACTGAATAAATAAATCAATTTACTTAGAATTTCATTTTCATTACATTGACTTGGCCTATCCATGAGCAATTTATATTTTTCTAATTGTTTAAGTCTGACTTTATTTGTGTGAAAAGTATTTTGTGTTCATATAGTTCCTGAGTTTGTCTTGGAAGATAGACTCCCAAGTATTTTATCTTCTCTATTGTTGTTCTAAATGGAATTTTTCTTTCTATCTCTTGTTGCTGGACTTTGTTGGTTATATAATGAAATGTTGATGATTAATGTGGATTTTGTTTATACTGTGCTATTTCAATTAGTTTTTAGTTTATTGTCTAGGATTCTCTAAGTGTACAATAAGGATTGAAAGTTTTGTTCCCTCATTGCCTGTTTTAAGTCCTTCTATTTCTTTTTCTTCTCTAATTGTTAAAGCTAATATTTCCAGTACATTATTGCATAATAGTGGTAATAATGTGCTTCCTGATTTCACCCCTGATCTTATTAGGAAATCTTCTAGCTTATCCCCATTATAGGTAATGTTTGCTGATATATTTAGATATAAATTATTTCTCATTTTAAGGAAAGTTCCATTTCTTCCTATGCTCTCTAATGCTGGCCCATGGGGGTTTGGGGTTGGTGCTTTAGGGAAGGGGTCCTTAGATCATCGACTTTTGGAGCTGGGAGGATCCTTATGTAAAAGTGTGAAGTTTCACTGATTAACCCCACCCTTCCTTAGACAAGAACAGTTATTAATTGAATCAATCAATCAATCAGAACCAAGTGTGAATAAGGTCTTTATATATCTTCTGGAATCACTTAAAAGCACTATTTTAAGGGATTTGGTCATGCTTTAGGAACCTGTATGAAAGAGGGGACCCATCCCAGAAGAAGAGAGAGATTACTAGGTTTTGAAAGTAGAGAGGAAGGAGCAGAGTCATAGCAAGCTGATGCAAGAACTGGCAGGGCTGGGTCAACCAGCAACAGGAGAAAGTGAAGGTAATGTTGTGGTCTGAGAGGTTGAGACCCCTCAAAGACTGGAGTACAAGATGGGGTTGTCTGGAATGAATTCACAGACTCAAGCATTCTTTAAGTCAAGTTGGCAAAAAGTTTATTGTTAACACTTTTCAGTGGGCAAGGATTCTTAAGGAACCTGTGATGTTAGAGGGGTACAGTTAAAGTTTATATAGGATAAAATATAATAAAACATAGCTGTGTGACTCTGGGCAAGTCACTTAACCCCAATTGCCTCACCAAAATAAATAAATAAATAAATAAAATATAATAAAACATGTGTCAAATATGCTATGTGATTCAGGGTGGGGTTAGGGAATGGCTAAGGAGTGGTCAGTTCTTAAAGGAACAGGTACTTCTTGTACCTACTGCAAGGTGTTTTACCCAGAGTTCACTGGGAAAAGCCCACAAGGAGGGCCACATGGAGGTGTGGTTTTAGGCCTGCTATGTCACTAAGTTAACTAGAGTTCGGGGGTAACTGAGAGTTGTCCAGTCTGCCACCAGTCAATGTCTTGTTTGACAAGATAGAGGTAGGGAGTATACATATGTCTTAAGTCCAGAATATAGATAATGAGGAGTCCAGGATGTAGATAATGAGGTAGGGCAGTAGTATAGATAGTCCAGTGGGTAAGAATATCCTTATGGCCCAGTGCAAAGCCAGTTCAAACTAATAATTGCTTCAGGTGCTGTTTGTAACTGCACCAAGGAGAGAGATAAGTGTCTTGCTGGGGCCCACTCATGAGTAATTGCTAGGCAGTGTCCTTGGGCTGGGGAGAAACTGCCAGAGACAGTGTTTCTGAGGCTAGGGAGAAATTGGGGTCCAAGCACAAGCACCCAAACACAAGCATCCAAGCAACCCATCAGTAAGACTGAGCTCTGGTAGAAAAGGAAAATATCAAAGAAGGACACTGGCCTTCTGAGCATTTCAAAATAGAAGAGCCAGACTGGTGCCACACAATGTACCCACCTACCAGAGACCTAAAGAAAGTTCCAAGGAGAGGTCTGCTCCTTCCCCAACTTCCCCTCTTAATACCTGTCTAGTCATAGACCCTATAGTAATTTGATTTTTAGTTACACAAAGATTTCTAGTCACCTGAATTTTGGCTTCACCACAGAGTGGCTAGGGGAAAATAGAAAAAGACATAAATGTCAGTTTAAGGAGACAGCCCAATTTCTGCCTAAATGTTAGGAATTTTCCTAATCTATCCTGTTTCATCTAAAAGAAATTCCTCAAAGATACAGCAAAGGAATCCATGTGAACTGAGATAAGGCATTATATTATTCCTAGGCTCACTTTAAAAATAAGCTCATGAACAGGTTGAAGCTGCCACCTTAGAGATCTGACTTACTGGTGCCCCCTGCCCATCATCTGCAAAAATGTCTGACAAACCTGATATGGCCGAGATTCAGAAATTTGATATGTCTAAATCGAAGAAGACAGAAACACAAGAGAAAAACCCACTGCCTCCAAAAGAAACAATTGAACAGGAGAACCAAGCAGATGAATCGTAATGAAACCTCCCCTGTCAATATTCACTGTATATTCCACAAGCATTGCCTTCTTAATTTTACTGCTTTTAGCTGTTTAACTTTGTAAGATGCAAAGAGGTTGGATAAAGTTTAAATGACTGTGCTGCCCCTTTCAACATCAAAAGAATAAAGAACTACCGACATTGAATTGAATGAAGGCTGAGCTGGCTGCCTCTTTCCTTCTGCTTGTCCTAGCTAGTTTGGGTCTTGGTGGCATTATTTTTTTTTTTAAAGAGCTTGTATGTTGGTGAAAAGAAGAAACCCGGTAGAACTACAGTAAATCTAGTTAATAGTAAAATGCAAAGCTGTCCTGGCAAGCTGTAAAATGTAGTTAGAGTGCCATTTTTTTTTGTTCAAATGATTTTAATTATTGGAATGCGCAATTTTTAAATATGCAAATAAGTTTTAAAACTTGAAAAAAATAAGCTCATGATTGCAAGATGGAGTTAAACTGAGATAACAGATCATAGAATGTCAGGGCTGGGAACATCCTTAGATCATAATATGTGAGATCTGGGTAGATCCAGAGATCAGAAAATATGAAATGTCAGAGCTGGAAAGGACCCTGGAACAAAAAACGTCAGAGGTTGGGAGAATCATATTAGCATCACAGAATACCAGAGCTGAAAGGGACCTTGGAACCCAGAATGTCACTGCTCCAGGGGAACCTCTGACTGTATGTACACAGGACACACTAGAAGGGTCCTTAACGTAGAGATAGACAGAGCCAAGAGAGTCTTCAGAATACTAAATATCATTGCTGGAAGGGTATTTGCCTAAGCTCACACAGTTTGTGTAAGGGGTATTCTCAATTAATGAGTGGAAATGAGGTAGTCTATTGATATAGTTGCCTATGATCTTTGATCCTTCAAAGCTAATTAAGACCAAATTCTTCCTACCACCATGTGACCTCTGACAGAATCTGGTTGTGCAGGGTGCAAATGTAGTCTAATTAATCCTGGAGTGAGGCTCTCCTCCAAGTGATTTTTAGTTATAACTGAATAAAAAAGGGAAAATGAAAATTTCCCTTGCCAGGTAGCAATAATGAACCCATGTAAGCCCAGCAGAGTTCAACCCTCTGCCGTTGTATAAGTGACTGATGCTAGCTGGTTTGGCTCAATCACTGCAAATTATTGATGAGGTGAATCATTTCATCAATGTAAATGGAAAAGAATAAACAGACATTGAAGCCCCCTGTGCTAAAAAGCCCAAACCCTAGGCCCCAGGATGCTTGCCCCTGGCTTGTTCAAAGTTCGGAGAGTAGGACAGGGGTCTCACACCTTTTCCAATGGAAATCCAGATCAAGTTAGCCACCCCAACTTTGGTGGAATATAATCTCTTTCAAGGCAAAATTTAGTGTCCAGCAAGGCAGCCACAACTAGTTCTAATCACTGGTTGCCATGGTGACTGATCATTGCCAAGGATACCTGAAATCCTGAGTGGCTGGCATTCAGGCTACCTCCTTGTAGGGCCTCCATTATTATCCCTAGGCCAGGAGAAGGGGAGGGTTTCTTCCCAGCTTTGTCCTGGACTGTCAGCTGGGTAAAGATTTAAATCATCAGGGGCTACGAAATATGAGGAGATACCCACATGTGTACACGCAGGCATGTATATTGTATATATTGAGAGACAAGAGAACAAAACAAAGGCAGACACAGAGACGCAGACACAGAGACAGGAAGAGCCAGAGCCATAACAAGAGCAATATAGGTGCCAACCGCAGAGCAGTAAGTATAAGAAGACACTTAAGACAAGCAGCTGTTGCTATGAGACATGCATCAGAGTAAGGAACAAACATCATCCCAGACATTCTGGTGACCTTACTGATCTCCTCCTAGCCAGGTGAGGAGAAACTGAGGCCCAACAAGGGTAAGTTGTTGCCAAGGGTCACACAGGTACTGAGCATCAGAGGCAGCAATGGAACCCAGGTTCTCTGACTCCATGGCAGCCAAAGTTCTTTCCAGAATACAATTCTGCCCCCTGAAACAGCTATTGCCACCAAACCATGGTTTCCCCAGGGGATGTCAGAATTTGGCTTTTAATTCTTCTTGAAGAAAGGATAAAGGACTGTAAGCTTCCATGTGAGCAATCAGGCCAATAATGTAACAAATATAGGATAGGCTTTATTTTACCTGGTGAAAATGAAAAGTAAAAAAGATTTGTACTTGATCACAGTGCCTGACACATACACAGCAGACACTTAATAAAATAAATATTGTTATAAGTGGGAGTTGAAGGAAAGCAGGGAATCCAGGAGGCAGAGTTAAGAAGGGAGAACATTGCAGGGAAAGACAGCCCATGAAAATGTCCAGTTTGGAGATGGAGCGTATTGTGCAAAGACCAGCAAGGAGGAGGGTGTCACTGGATCAAAGACTATGTAGAGGGAGAGTGTAGGAAGAATGCAGTGATGATGGCAGGGTGTGATGGGCTTTGAATGACAAACAGAAGATTTTATATTTGATCCTTGAGGTGAAATGGAACCACTGGAATATCTTGAGTAGGGGGAGTTGACATGGCCAGACCTGTGTGTTAGGAAGATCACTTTGGCAGCAGAGTGAAGGACGGACTGCAGTTGGCAGAAACTGTGTCAGGAAGACCAACCAGCAGCTATTGTAGTAGTCCAGGCATGAGGTGATGGATAAGGTATGTCTGCCCTGAGTCTTCTCTAGAATAATCACCTGCATTTTCTTCAGGTATACATAGGGTGGTCCCTTGTCAAATGGATTAGACAGAGGTCAGGGATCAGAGTAATGGGTGGATCTATCAAAAAGACAGTTTCAGACTTGATGTCAGAAACTCCCACCCCAGACTGATAGAAGAATCTCAAGGTAAATTGAAGCCTGAGCTGCCTCCTAATCCGTCCCTCAGGTTGCTTTGCTTCTTGAGCTAGCCTGGTTTGCCTGTCCTGTAAGTGGCAATTGGTTGGCTGGCCCCTTCTCTGTAGGAGTCACTTCCCCAACTAATGGCTGTGAGAGATGGACTGAAAGGAGGCTGGCTGCTCTGGAGAATGCTGCCACTCTAAGGACTCTTGTGTGCTTTTGTATGTATTGTTGGCAGTTGGTCAGCAGTTGCTTCTGGTAGTGATGAGGGAGGTGGGCTCTGTCTTTTCAATGATTTCTCCCCTCCATGATGTCTGGTGGTCTTGGGGACCTGTTTTTTCCAAGGCTCTGGGGTTCAGGGCAGTGGTCTGTCTCCACCTGGGTCTCTGGGGAGATGCTGGACAAGGTGGTGGTGATGTATTCACTTGTCTGGCACATGCTGCCCCTCATCTCTCCCTCAATAGCCTTTGAAAGGCAATTGCCCCCGCTGTCTAAAAGAGTCAACACACCTCCTCAAGCAATCAGAGTATGTCCTGAATGACAACTACTAGGACTATTCCTATAATCTACAATATAGTCATGGAGAAGGTTGCTACAGCAACTCTACCTTCTCAAGTTCCAATCCCATTTGCATTTTCATGATGTTCTTGACATTGCCTTTATATTTTTTTCCTGAGAACATTTAGTGGAGACTATTGATTACTTAACAGCACCAAACAAATCATCTATTCAAGGAGAGCTCTGTAGTGACAGCCATGAATGAATGAATGAATGAATGAACAAATGAGTGAATGAATGAATGAAAAAGCATTTAAGTAGTTACTATGTGCAAAGAACTGTACTAAATGCTATAGTACATAACCCCATTGCCAATCCCCACTTCCACTTTCTGAAACCCACAAATCCTTATTCATGAATTCAATGTTATTATCCCAAAGGGGTGTTGAATTTGGTGGAACTATGATTCAAAAGGAATTAAAGGAAATAGGAAGGAGGAAAACAGAATATCTAATTCTGGAACACTCCCCAGGGATGCTGTTCCCTTAATATCCACCTTCCTCATTCTTATCCCCAGATCACTCCTCTGCACAGCCTAAAATTATGCTGAACATTCAGTAGGTTCTCAACAAATGGTTTACATTCTACAGCAATTTGACTTAAAATCTAATAAACAAGGAACTGCTTAACTCAGGTTTTCTTGATGGTCAACTGATCTTCCTCAAATTTTTTGAGCCTAGAATGGTGTTCCCAATTGTCCCATTTTTTTTCATGTATACAATTGTTATGATGTTTCCTCTCTTTGACTCTAACATAAAAGAAAGTTTTTGGTCCTGCAGGCCCTACATTCAGGAGGGGGATTCCTTTGGACAGTGTCAGTCTATCCAGAAGTCTCTGAGTATCATTTTGTGCCAGGCTGTTAGAGGAGGCTTGAGCCTCAGCAATCTCTTAATTCAGGGTAAGTGTTGGTATGAAATGAGATAGTGGGACATCACTGGACAGTTAACAGTAGCAAGTTTACTTTGAGGTAGCAGTACCAGAAAGCTTCATCAGGGGAAACAGGGCCCAATTAGGTTCCTTGTATTCAGTAGACATTTTTTAAGCTGCTTATTATATGCCAGGCTCTGTGTTGCACTGGAAATGTGAAGAACTGTCAAACAGTCCCTGCTCTTTCAAGAGTTCACAGACTAATGAAGGAGTCAATAGTCAGACCTCTATGAAACAAGCCATATACAGGAAATACTGGAAATAATCACCATGATAAAGGTGCAGGAAATTTGCAGGAAAGGGAGAAGCTTTCTGCAGGTGGTGGGATTTTAGCAAATAATTGAAGAAAGCCAGAGAAGCCAGGTGGCAGAGACGAGGAGGGAGAATAGGAGAATATTCCAGTTGTAGGGGACAGCCACTGAAAGAAAATGCAGAGATTTTGGAGATGGAGGATCTTGTGCTAGGAAGGACAGGTGTGTGTGTGTGTGTGTGTGTGTGTGTGTGTGTGTGTGTGTGTGCGTGTGTGTGTAAGATGTAAGAAAATGGGAAAGGTGAGGCTGGGTATTTGATGAAAGACTTTGAATGCCAGAGAGGATTTCATACTGGATTTGATTGAGAAGAAAAGCAGGAGTGGAAGGGAGGGAACATGGTCAGACTTGTGCTTTAGGGAGATCGTTTTGGGAGCTGAGTGTAGGAAAGACGGGAATGAGTATGTACTGGGAGTAGAGATAGGGTAGTTGGTGGGATTTTAAACAAGACTTGAAGAAAGCCAGAGAACCCAGAGTTGGTCAGCAACATTAGTGAGAGAAGTTTCAGTTGCATGATGAGGGCAGAAGGTAGATTGTAGAGAGTTAAGAAGAGAGAGGAAAGCAAATAGAGGTTACTATTGTCAATGATATTTTCAAGGAGTTTAGTTACAATGGGAGAGACATAGGCAAATTTGTAGGCATGGGGAAACAGTCAGTACACAGTGAGATATTGAAGTGAGAGAATGAGGATGATAAAGGGAGCAGTCTGCTGGAAGAAATGGGCTGTAATGGGACCACTTGTGCAGGTAGAGAGTGATTTGTCTCAGTAAGGAGTAAGCACATCTGTATGTCTTAGAGAGGGGTGGAGGAGACAGTGACAGAAGGCATCTGAGTGAAGTGAGAGGAAGAAAAGGGGACAAGAGGGAGCTCTCAAGGAATGACCTCAATATTTTAGTTTTTTTAATTTCAAATTGAATATTTTATTAACATGGTAGTTGTCTTTATAACATGTGCACATACACTCACACACTCTGAATGATCTGCCTGGAAAAAAAGATGTCTACATATGCCTAAGGGGAAAATTAAAAATAAAAAATTCCTTTAGGTTTTCATCATTGTAGGCAATTATGTCCATATCACTTACAAAGCTATTGCCAAATCTGTCCAAGGAAGCAGAATTTGGGAGGAGAAAAAAACTTTGGGTAAATTCAACAGTGGCATAGCAGAGCTGTCAATATGAGAAAGCTGACATAATGTGGACTTTTGCTGTGAAATTTGTCTTTGCAAAATATGGGGAGAAGTTTATCAATGGGCAGAAAATAAGAGAAGGCGGTGTGAAGTAGTCTTTTGCAGAGTCAATTTTCCTCACAGTATTGTGCAGGGTCATCAAGAAAAATGCTTAGTCCTTCTCTGGAACCAGTTTCAGAACTTTTCCAATTGCAATGGTCTTCCCCTCATCTCTTAAGGTAAAACGACCCATCTGAGGGAAATCTTTGAAGGTCTCAAGGCAGATGGTACCTGCTGTCCTTAAACGGGCAATGCATACTTGATCTTGTTTGACAAAACGTGGTCGTGTCTTACTTTTTTCTCCTGATTTTTTGTCTACCAAGCAGATTAAGGCTGTTATCTCGACTTCTTCGATACAGGTATGAATGTGCAGCACCGCATTATAACCTGGGCAGATGATGGATTTGTGCTCAATAATCAGTATCTGGGCATCAAAAGTGCATCCAGAATGACAAAGACTATTAGGATCACAAAGTATGAATCCTGAAAGAATTTCTTCTTCTTCAATCCCTTTCAGTCTAATCTTGAGGTTTTCACCTGGGGCTACAGAATCAGTTTCTACATCATCAGAAAGGATTCCAAGAACTTCCACGTTGTGCTTGTTTGGCATCATTACAAGCTGCTGTCCTTTACAAATAGAGCCAGATTCCAGTTTTCCTAGGACCACAGTGCCCATATCCTTGTATTTATCCACAATTGGCAGCCTGATTGGTCCATCAACCGATCTGTTGAAGTTTGGCAAATTATCCAGATAGGGAATAAATGGTAACCCAATATACCAAGGACAGAAATCTGATCGCTCTTTAAGGTTTGCACCAGTCAGTCCTGAGCAGGGCATGAAGTGCATATCCTTTTTGGGGTTGAAGCCAACTTTTTTCAAAAATGGCACCAACTTTTCTTTACATTCTTCATATCTTTCATTGCTCCAATTTACTGTTGGGTCATCCATCTTATTAATAAGCACTATTAAGTGTTTTACACCTGCTGTTTTTGCCAACATAGCATGCTCTCCTGTCTGTCCTCCTTTTTCAAATCCAGTTTCAAACTCTCCTTTCCGGGCAGAGATTACCAGCACAGCCAGATCAGCTTGAGAAGCACCACCAATCATGTTTGGGACAAAACTCTTGTGCCCGGGGGCGTCTAGGATGGTGAAGTGCTTTTTTTCTGTCTCAAAGTAGGCACGGCCCACTTCTACAGTTTTACCTGTCTCGTTCTTCTTGATTTGTATCTAAGGCCCATGACAAGTACCAAGTTTCTCTGTTTTTTTCTTTAGCTTCTCGTTCATATTTTTCAAGTGTTCTTTTGTCAACCATCTCAGTCAAATACATTATTTGTCCTCCAATAGTTGATTTACCTGCATCTACATGCCCAATGAATACTACATTTACATATTCTTTTTTAGGTGCACCTGGAAGTGCTACCACAGATTTGGGTTTTGGGATTTCTTCTTCCTCCTCCATCATCATTTCCTCTGGAGGTCCTCTGTCTCCCAAAGAGCCACCCCCAGGCTGCGCTTCACTAGGCTCTGCTTTGTGCTCCCATGCTTCTTCTGGGGACATTTCTGTCTCTCCATTTTCTACAAAAGACTCTGAAATGTCCATGCAAATAGCTGAATTTGAACCTTCATGCAACACTGACTGTTCTTGGGAAGGTTCCACAGGTGCGTTGGGCCCGGCGGGGCCTCCTGCTCCGGGGCCGTCTCCCTGGGCGGTGGCGGCGGCGGCGGCGCGGGCTGGGGGCGGCGGCGGCTGCTGCTGGACCGGGCCCCGCAAGAAGGACGGCACGAACTCAGCGGCGTGGACGTTGGGCACGAAAGGCTTGGCGTTGACGTTGAGCTGACGGCTGAAGGCCGCGCTGAGGCTCTGGGCCTCGGCCTCGGCCGCGGCTGCCTGGGCGGTGGCGGCGGCCACCGGGGGGGCGCCGCCGGGGCCCGGGGCTTCCATGTCCGCCTGGTCCCAGCAGTCGGGCGCCGAGTCGCTGCTGCTGCTGCCGCTGCTGCCGCTGCCCCGATCCATGGTCGGGGGTGGAGGGGGGCGCGTGTGTGGCAAGGAGACGGCGGAAATGGGGGAGGGGAGAAGGGACGGGGAGCGAGCGGGGAAAGGACTGGGGAGGGGTGAGCGGGCCGCGCTGACTGGGGGAAAGGGGGACGAGGGAAGAGAGAAGAGGGGGAGAGAGACACAAACCCGGCGGCTCCGCTACAGCTTCGGACCCGGCTCTACCCTGGCGGAGGCAAAGGCGGCGGCGGCTCAAACCCCCCCCCCCACTCCTCCTGCGTGCGAGTGTGTGCAGATCTCTTCCCTCCCCCCCACCCCCAACCCCAACCACCTCCGACTCCCTCGCCACCAACCCCACGCCCGGTGCAGATTCCAATATTTTCAATATGATATGAGGCAAGGTTCTCAGCTGAGTGGGTGGGTGCATGTGGGAAGGAGCCATGGGAGGTTTGAGGAGGGATAAACATTTTCTGAAGAGCCATTGTGGTGAGAGGGTTAGTGAGTTAATTAGAGAAGTATAAAAAGATTGCCTTGGGGCTCCGGGAGTAATATTGTCACCTTTTGGGGAAAACTAATCACTGTATTAGTCGGGAAGGAAGAGGCATGGATCAAACCCATGTTGTGGAGAAAAACATTATTCCTTTCACACAGGATTTGGAAATGAACTTTAAAAATGCTTTGGTGAACTACACACCAGCCTTTAACCGATTCACTGTCAATGGTTTTCAGCTTGGGAAAAGGAAATGGCATTTTGGGCCATGCTTTTCATTATTCTGTTAACATAGCAAAGCAGCTGTAGGAAGAATGAGGTTTTCTGGTTAGTGATCTCCCTTGACCCAGGTTTTGTAGAGCATCTGTCTTTTTTTCTTTGATGATGATACAGGATGCGTTGTTGTTTGTGTTGAAGACAGATGACCAGTGTTGGTCTGGGTGTGTCTCAACTGTGGTTGGATGGTTTTTCAGTTGTGGCTGACTTCATGAGTTGGGTTTTTCTTGGCCAAGATACTACAATTGTTTGCCATGACCTTCTCTAGGTCATTTGACAGGTGAGGAACTGAGGCAAACACCCCTCAGGGGTGACACAGGGTCACAGTTAATAGCTGTCTGAGGTCAGATTTGAACTGAAGAAGATGAGTCTTCCTGACTCCAGGCCCAGTGCTCTATCCACTGTGTCACCTAGCTGCCAGTGGTTGTGCTACCATGTCCACATGGGGTCCCTCTGATGCAGATGTGTGTATTACAAGATTAAGTGATTTACTGAGAGGATACTGGCAGAGCTTTCCAGGGACTTTGGTGCTGAAGTGTTTTTTATATCTGTTGATACCTCATCACACCTAAGCTGTTGTGTAAATCCTTGATAACTCATTTAGGCAAAAAGTAAAACTGGGATAAGGATTTCTCACATTAGAGAGAAGGTAGGATGTAGAGAGGAATTCTGCCAAAGAATTCAGTTCAGGCCAATAAGTGGCTATTGAATGCTCATGAGGTGAAATTGGATAGTTTTTTGTAAATGATTTTTCTTCTGATATTTAAAAAAGAAGCTAACCCCTCATCCTTCTAGTCTTAGAACATCTAGAGAGATGAGGGTACACTAGTGAGATGAGAGTCTAAGAGCAGTGCTTAATTCTGTGTTGGGAAAAACTGGGTTCACATCCTCCCTTACTAGTTGTGAACACTTACTGTGAGAAATGAAAGAGTTAAGTTTCCACATAAGTAGATAAGAAATCAGCACAGACAGGCTAACTTCTCCATCCAGGGGAGGGAGTGATAGCACAATTCTAGGCACACAACATATGTTAGGGGTGGGGCATATAAGGAAGATTGTAACCCAGAAGGATTAGGACCAATCCTGATCCAGAACGGAGGAGTTAGGCAATTACTAACTCTAAAATTTACCCTGGCTTCTTCTCCCACATGCATTTTCTCTCCTCCCAAGGAAGTGCACCCGCTTCTCGCGAGAATCGAAATGACGCACTTCAACCTCTTTAATAAGAAGTCTTTGAGACACCAGTCTTCGGAATTGAGTCTGGGGTCATCTTTATAACACTTACTAGCTGTGTGACCTCAGACAACTACCATCACCACTCAGGGGTTCAGTTTTTTCCTCTGTAAAATGAGAAGGTTAGATTAGTTGAACTTTGAGGTCTCTTACAACTCTAGATCTCTGAGCTTAAGTGTGATTTGGGGCAAGTCCCTTTATATCCCTGGACTTCATTTTCCTTTGTAGCATAAGGGTATTGGACTAGGTGGACTCTGAGGGTTCTTTGTGATGGACATTTAAGTCCATCATCCAATGGACCCATTTAGTATCTTCAGGAAAGGACTGGGTGAAGAGGGAATTGGGGCAGCAGATAGAGAATACACGTAAGAGACATAAAGGTGAGGCCGTGTTCTGGATGAAGGCCATGGTCCAATGGCAAGAATAGTGAGATAAGGAGTTAGAGGAGCCACAGTAGAGTCCCAGCTCTACTAGTCTTACATGGACTACATCAAGAATTTCCATGAATTTCTGATTTTTGTGTATTCCAAGGTTAATTTTTCTTTTACACTGTGCTTGGGCTTCTCTGATTTGACACTGGTAAAGTCTTGGGCAAAATTTGCTAGTTATTTAACAAATATCCTTCCTAGCTAAGACCACCAATTTTCTTATACATATTTCCTCCAAGTTTTGTTCTTTTCAGTGGGCAACATTGGCACTCCAATTGGTCCATGGCTTCTGGGTTTGGTTGCTTACCCATTTGCTTGGACTCACCTGCTTGGTGACCCTCTGACATGGCTGCCTCTCTCTCATCCAAGTAGAAGAGCATGGTCATTGCTCTCCCCAGCTTCTCAAAAGAGGGGTAAACCGGGAGACACTCTTTGGGTTGACCCTTGCACCTCAACTGCCTACCTTCTGTATTTATTGAGGAGGCTGAGTCCCCTAAAGTCTCCATGCTCTAGGCAAGTTTTTGAGAGTAGAAATTTCAGGCAGAGATAGTGTCTATGGAGAGCTTTTCCTTCTCTGGGAATCTCCCACAGCCCTCAAGTGTACAGTCCCTATCCTTGCCACTCACTGTCTGATCAAGATGCCTTCTCAGCCTCCAAGGGCTACTGGCTAGATACCTGGGCCCACTCTGGTGCTTTGGGTCCCTGTGTGATGTTCCTCATGGGTAGGGCAGCATCCTGGAATCTGGGAATCCTCCTCAACACTCCTTCATTCGAGGTGGGAGTTGCTCAACAGTAATTACCTCCAATTTCCTTTAGCCCAGGTATAGTCAGGGGCAGACATGCCTGTGTGATCAGATGCCCCTGTGTCCCCTCCAGCCCCTGACTGTTTTTTTTTTTTGTCTTCTCATGCCTGGAGAAAGGAGGCAGAGACCTGCCTCTGCCCCAGACCACCCCTTTCATCTTTTGCTCTGATGGCTGTCAGGAATCCAAGTCCCATTCAGGAGCTGATAGTCTGCTGCTGTTGCAGCTACTGTGCTGTTTCCTTATGTGGACCGCAAGACACACCATCTCCTGCCATTCCTGCCCTTCCTCTCATGGTTTTCTGGAAAAGGGCTGACCCTTGACATCCCCAAACTGAACTCAGCTGCCCCACAACATGCCAACCCCAGCCCCAGCAGCTTGCCCTCAGGAACCTGAGACCTAGCTCAGCCTTGGTCCCTCCTCTAAATGGAAGATACACTTTGACTCCCTCCCTTTGCCAGGCTGGGTGATGGGGGTTGAGAGAAATGTCTGGGGGGATCCACACTTCTCTGGGGCTATCACAGAGCCCCCTTCCCTCTCTTCTCCCTCTTCCCTTGGCTCTGGGTGGAGACTCGCTCTGATCCTATTATGATGTCACCATGCACATCCCTCCCATCCTTGACTAAGGTCAGTCTTCTTTGTCTCTGAGAGGTTGCAGGTGAGAGGTAGAGGAGGAGGAGGAGGAGGGGAAGGAGGGAGTCCCCTTTTCCCCTGAGTCAGGAGTTTGGCCATGAGCAGCTGGAGATTTGCCTGCGACTTACATCTCCACCCTTCCCCTCCTCCAACTTCCTTCCCTACCCCCACACTTCCTGACAGATCTCAGAAATTCCTGCACTTTCCTTTATGAGTGGGTATCAGGTAAGGCCCCCACACCCTTCCTACCACTGCCCCTCCTGCTCCCCCTCCTGCCCTTCCTCATCCCCCACCCCCTATATTCTCTTCTATTCCCTTTTCAGTCTTCTGAACACTTCTCCCAAAATGGCTTGTTTTAATGCCCAGGGGGATGTGCCTGGCCATAGGTGGGCCATCTTGGGAGTATTTATACCTTTGTTTATGCATGTGTTTTGTATGTAGGTAGGATTATATGTGTCTGTGTGATTTGTAGTATACTTTAAGATCTGCTGCTGATAATCACTAACCCAAAACCCTTTCTTTCCTCCTTCTCCTCTCCATTATTACCCTTGAAATTTTTGTCTCATTACTTACCTAGCCTTAATCATTGAATGGATGTTTCCTCAGTCAAACTGAGACCTGGAAAAGATCTTCACTTAAAAAAACCAAGGATTCTTACTGTATTGGGGCCACCCCTAGTCATCCTGTTCTATATCTTGCCACTGGACCCTGGTGGATCCAGAGGAGAAAATAAGGCTGGTGACTTTGCACAGCCCTGCCTCACTTAAATTCAATTCACTTGCAAGTCATGGAATCACCTTCCTGATGTCATTGTCCTCTTTGAGAATGAAGGACAAACAATGTTACCCATGAGATACCTGACCTCCTTTTTAAAAAGTTTTATTGATGTTTTCTGTTTCTTACTTAACTGGGATTTTTTTTTTGTTTTGGTGAGAAAAAAAGGAGAACTGATGGATACACTGGGCAAAAGGTGTGCAATGCATAAGATCTGCAGCCCTCTCACCTCCTGGATGGGGTAGATTGGTGGTGTCTTCTCATTTTTTCTTAACAGTTTCACTTGTTCTGTAACTTTTTGTTCTATGTATTTTTAATTTTTTTGGTATATCATTCTTTCCGTTTAAATTGTTGTAGTTACTGTGTATATATACAGTTTTCTTGGTTCTGCCTACTTCACTTTGTGAAGAATTTTCCATTCTTTTCTGTACTCATCACTCCCATAATTTTTAAATTTTATTATTATTTTTGAATTTCTTTATTTATTTTGAGGTAAGTTCCAAATTTTCTCTCCTTCCCTCTCCTCCCCCTACTCCAAGACTGCATGCAATCTGATATGGGCTCTACATATACATTCATGTTAAACATATTTTCACAGTAGTTATATTGTAAAGAAGAAATAGAACCAATGGGAGGAACCATGAGAAAGAAGAAACAAACGAACAAAAAGAGAGCAAATAGTATGCTTCAATATGCATTCTTACTCTGTAGTTCTTTTTTTGGATGTAGCAAGCATTTTCCATTATGAGCTTTTTGGAGTTGTCTTAGATCCTTGCATTGCTAAGAAGAGGTAAGTCTATCAAAATTAGTTATGGCACAACGTTGCTGTTACTGTGTACAATGTGCTCCTGGTTCTGCTCACTTCACTCAGCACCAGTTCATGTAAGTCATTCCAGGTTTTTCTGAAGTGTGCCTGCTCAGAATTTCTTATGGAACAATAGTATTTCATTACATTCATATACCACAACTTGTTCAACCATTCTCCAATTTCCAATTCTTGGCCACCACCAAAAGAACTTCTATAAATATTTTTATATGTGTGTCCTTTTCCCATTTTTTACGATCTCTTTGGGATACAAACCTAGAAGTATTATTGCTGGGTCAAAGTGTATGCACACTTTTATAGCCCTTTGGGCATAACTATGCCCAAATTGCTCTTCAGAATGGTTGGATCAGTTCACGACTCCAGCAACAACGCATTAGTGTTTCAATTTTCCCATATTTTCTCCAACACTTATTATTTTCCTGTTTTGTCATGTTAGCCAATCTGATAGGTATGATGTGGTACCTCAGAGTTTTTTTTGATTTACATTTCTTTAATCAACAGCAATTTAGAGCATTTTTATATGACTAAAGATAGCTATAATTTCTTCATCTGAAAACTGCCAGTTCTTATCCTTTGACCATTTGTCAATTGGGGAATGACTAGTGTTCTTATAAATTGACTCAGTTCTCTATATATTTTAGAAATGAGGCTTTTATCAGAGACACTTGTTGTAAAAATTGTTTCCCAGCTTTCTGCTTTCCTTCTAATCTTGGTTGCATTGGTTTTGTTTGTGCAAAAACTTTTCAATTTAATGCAATCAAAATTATCCATTTCACATTTCATTACGTTCTTATCTCTTGTTTGGTCATAAATTCTTTTTTTCTATAAATCTGGCAAGTGAACTATTCCTTGCTCTCCGAGTTTTGTTATAGAATCAGCTTTTATATCTAGCTCATGTACCCATTTTTGCTTTATCTTGGCATATGGTGTAAGATGTTGGTCTATGCCTTGTTTCTGCCATACTCTTTTCCAGTTTTCCCAGCAGTTTTTGTCAAATAATGAGTTCATATCCCAGAAACCGGAGACATTGAGTTTATCAAAAAGTAGATTGCTATAGTCATTGATTACTGTGTCTTGTGTACCTAACCTATTTCACTGATCCACTGCTCTTTTGTAGCAGTAGTAGTAAAGTACAGACTTATATGGTGCTCTTGAATTGGCAGAATGCCTAAACAAATTATGTTATATGAATATAATGGAATACTATTGCAACATAAGTAATACCTAAATGAAGAATTTCAGAGAAACCTGGGAAAACAAGTACCAAACATAAAAATCTATTATGGGAATGAAGGATTAGAGGTCAGAACCATGAGCAATAGTTGGAAGTTATAAAAAGATCAATTAGGCATGACATCAGAAAAAGTATTCCCCAAAATGAGAATTCTCCCAAAGTTTAGTGGGCTGCCTTGAGAAATTCATGGTTCCTCCTTTTTGTAAGTATTCCAGGAAAAACTGGATAGCCGTTTCTCTTGAATGTTACTCTGAGAGTTCTTTTCATGTACAGATTGAACAAGATGGCTGCTATGGTCCCTTCTAACTATCAAGTTTTGTACAAATTATGTGAACCAAGGCTGACAAGGAAATCTGAGGACAACATTGAGTTTTAAAAAGCTGTTTATTAAAAAACAACAACCAAAAAAAAATGGGGCAGCTGGGTGGTGCAGTGGATAAAGCCCCGGCCCTGAAGTCAGGAGTACCTGAGTTCAAATCTGGCCTCAGACTAAACATTTAACACTTACTAGCTGCATGACCCTGGGCAAGTCACTTAACCCCAATTGCTTAAAAAAAAAGCTGTTTATTGGGGCTGGAGCAGACTGCAAGTGTAAAGCTGAGATGAGTTGCCCCGGACGCTTCTGAGGATATATGTGCAACACTAGCAGACTATAGGCTAATGCAGCAGTCTCTTAGTTTCAGTGATATCAGCAAGAGGAGGCCAACAACCTGCCTCTTCTAATCTTTCCCTCCAGGTACTTCACTGCCTTAACTAGGCTGGCATGCCTGGCCCATAGAGTGATGGGGATGGTTGACTGGCTCCTTGTTCACAGGAACTGCTTCCCCCAGGGATGACTGTGGGTGCTGAGATTGAAGTAGGACCAGTGTTCTAGGAGAGGCACATGTATCTGAGAGACTCTTGGGTACTGGATGCTGAGCTGTTTCCATCATGCTGTCAGGGGAAGTGGTGGTTGAGGTGATGGTAGTAGTTTGACTTGCCTGGTACTAGGTACCTCTTGACTCTCCCTCAGTGGGACTTGCTGCTTCAGGAAAGAATACATGAGGGGATTAGAGAAGGGGAAATGTCCTAGTTTTCAAAAAGGAGAAGGGAATGGTATCTGCAAATTATAGACCAATGAACTTCAGGTTTGATTTCTGGGAACTATTCTAGAATATATTTGTAGGGAGACTGGGATTTTCAGTGACCAAAATATAGTACCAAAGCAGCTTTGCTGCTGACCAGTATGCATACTAATGACAACTCTGAGGGAGAACACTGACCTTGACTGCTCAGACTACTTTTTGTTGTCTTAAATTCATTAGCAGCTAATCCAGAATCTTGTGAGTGTGTCGGGCTGTCTGAACTCTAAGTTAGATAATTAAGTGTAAAAAAAAAAAAACTTTACCTAGAATCCAACCAAATGGGCAGATATGGAAATCCCTAATCTTACCTGAGGACAGTGCCTGTATTTCTTCTGGAAGGAGGAGATGTAGTGGCTGTGACTCAAGAACTGTCAGCTTTCCCTTATGGTGGAGAGGTTCTAGCCACCACACCCTAGATGACTGTAGCTGAGATAGCTTAGCTGGCTATGAAGAAATAAATATAGATAAGATAGGAGCAAAGAGCAACAGAGCCACTCAGAGAAGGAACTGTGTGGTGAGTCCAGTGGAGCAATGTGCCAAGTGTCCAGCCTAGTGAGAGCAGTTTGGCGCCATCATCAGAAGTATCATCAGAGGTATGAATTGCCCCTCCACAATTGTCCCCCTATGTGGGCTCTTCTTTTGTGATCACTATAGATACTTATTCCCCACCCCTATCTTCACTGATGTGGATCTATGTATGAAAGAGTGTGCTCTGTGCATATCATGGGGAAATGCTCTATTGCAGATCTTACTTTGCTATTTCATAAAATGCTTTTGCATTTTGTGTCCTTTGACACAACTTGTTTCCTTTGATTAAGCAGAGAAAACTGGGGGCTCATGAGCTTCCATTTTATGTGTCTGTGTACACATGAAGTATCTTGAAGGTGGGGTAGGTATTCTGGGACCCTAAACAGAAGAACAGGTGCTATATGTTATTAAAGAGATAGCTAGTGAAAACTAAAAGGGAATGGTGAACAGAACAAATCAGTATGACTTCTCTGAAAATAGGTAAAGCTAAACTCAACTTATTTCCATTTTTTTAGGGTTGCTAAAATGGTCAACCAGCAGAACATGATAGCTCTAGTTTACCTAGATTTCTGCAAAATATTTGATAAATGATTTAGTGCTCTTTTGGTAGAGATAGAATGGGCATGTGGCCCAAATGATAATGAAATTAGATCTATAGTTGTCTGAATGATTTAAGTATAAGAGTTCCATGTCAACTGGGAAGGAGGTTTCTAGTGGAGTGCCCCAAAGCTTTGTCATTGGCCCTTTGCTGCTTAAAGTTTTTTTAATGACTTGGACAAAGGCCTAGATGGCATCATTATCACATTTGTAGGTGACCCCAAACTGGATGACAGTCAAGATCCAAAAAGATCTCAGTAGGTTAAAGAATTGTGCAAAATCTAATAATAAAACTTAATTGGGACATAGTCTTGCACTTGGTTTTAAGCAATCAACTTTACAAAGTATAAGATGGAGGGAAGCACACTTATGTGGTGGTTTGTTACAAAATGTTTTGGGGGGTTTTGTGGACTGAAAGCTCAATATGAGATAGAAGTATCATGTCACAATAAAAACCCACAATTGGAATCTTGGTCTGCATTCAGAGAAGCTTGGCTTCTAAGAAGAAGGAGGTAATAAGGCCATCCATGCTCTACACAAGGGCTTTCCTGTCCCTCTCCAGCTGCTAGTGCCTTTTCCATAAAAGGACTTTGTCTTTAATTTCTATATAATTTATACATATAAAATTTACATATTTTGTAACCACATGGACACAAAGACACAGAAACAGAGATCCACCCTCTCACAACCACAAATAATATATGTGTATATAAATATATATATGTATTTATATAATATATGTATATATATTTTTATATATATATATATATATATATATTTTATCTTCCATGATAGAATGTGTGCTTCTCACAGGAAGGGATTGGCTATTTTTTTAGTATCCCTAGTGCCTAGCACAGTGTCTGGTATATAGTAATTGCATAATAAATGCTTGTTGCTTAGTTGCTTGATATTTAGATGCAGCAGGGCCTTTCAGTGTTCATCAAATAATATCACAGCCATGACTGACTCCCTTTTTTGGTACTTTGGCTTGCAAGGATATTATAACTAGATATAGAACTTGGCTATGGTATTTGGTGGCATTTGTTGTACCATGGTAGTAGAGGACCACCTAATAATCTTTAGGTCACATATCTAATACCCAACAGTGTCTCCCCTTTTCTCCACTGTCTCTCTTGAGCCACCATCTCCTCTCAATCATAGTCCCAAATATATTGCTCTGATTCCCAAGATCCCTCTCTGCCACAGTCACCTGCCTCTCTTGCTCTTTACTCTCTTGCAAACAGGCACCTGGATTCTTTCTTACTGCAATCGCTGACTCTCCCATGCTGCTCTGTGTGTGCACAGTACCCAGGCCATCACCTCAAAGCAATCATTGACATCCCAGCCTTGAGGAACTTCCTCAGTACAGCTCTACTGCCCCTCCCCTGAAACAATTACTTCCCCTAGCAGTTCCTGCACAGGGCTGGAAGTGTGGAGGAAATCTTCCTATTCCTTTCAATTGATCACCAAATGTTCCTCTCCCAGCAAATTTGTGCTGGGTTGCAAGAGCTCAGCTGCATGTAGCTGTCCCTTGCAAAGTGCTGATCTGGCTTGGGTTTTCATTCTCCTAAGTACTCTTGTCCAGCTTACTGAAAATATCCCCCTCCTGTGGAGGCCTCTATGTCCTTCTAGGGAAGGCATTCAGAGTCTCTCTATAGGTACAGGTGTGTCTGGTGGAACTCCTCAAGTGAGGTGGGTGGAAGGGATTGACAGATGGACTAAACTTTGTACATTATGCTGGACACTTTCTACTACATCAAACATTGCCAGCATCCTCACTTTAAAAATCAGGTTCTATCATTTCCTCATATTCCCATCTTTTCCCATTCCACACTGGGTAGATCATTCTTACTGTTGTTGCAGGAATTTGTATTGTGTACACACAAGCTTGAGATATGAATCATGAAAAAAGTAACAAAACTTTCAGTTCTGGGGTGAGCCTAACTACTAGTGTGTTCAGTTGGTGAATGAAATGATATGAGACACCATATGTAAAGCCCTTTCTGCTGCTCTCATTATTGAATTGTACTGAAAGCTCTTGAATATGTATAATCTAAAGCCTGGAAGGGTCAGTGCTGGGAGGAGTATGTGTGTGATTTTGCTAGACCCAGTCACAGGGGTCCCTCTATGAGACCTTTAGTGTTGATTGCCTTCCCATTGCTTCGCCTAGACCTGTGCTGCTTTAAACTGAATTGCCCAGATTCCTTTTTCTAGATGTTGTTCCCATTTCAGCAGGGCTGGTGTCTGCTGCATCTCTGTGATCTTTGCCATGGGTATGCCTAGAGACACAGTGTAAGGCATTTGAAAGGGTAAACTCCAGAGAGTGGAACATGATGTGTCATTCTTGGCAATCTCTGCCATTGGCAATAAGTCCCAGTCCTGTTACAAGGTGTAGTATAACAATGGTGATACTCCCATATACACTTGTATGTTTACTCTGTGTGTACTTTGGCCTTTGCAGCAATATATCACTATCAATAGTGAAAGCAGTCACTTAACCCCTAACTGACAAATGTTTTATCAATGCCCTTTAAGGAAACCAACTTAACCCCTTTTAATGGAGGGGATGTCCCCAGTAGAATGCCAAAATCGGGAAGTAGCTCCTTGTTAAAGACCTTTAGAAAGTCCTTGGATTTTCGTAAGAATCCCTTCTCTGTGTTCCTAAAGGCAGTCTGCCTGGGTAAATCAAGAGTCTTAGGTGTCTCCTGAGCACACTTAGAGAGCTTTTCGACTGGGGAGCCTACCTTGGCTGGAGCTCCATATAGCACTTGTTTTATGTGGCCTGAACCACAGTAGCCCAAATAGCACCTCAGTTACAGCCATGCCTGTAACTCTCAGAATCATCCACCCATCCCTTAGAACCATCTGCCTGCCAAATCAGGGAGTGCTTTTACTGCTTTTCAGTCCCCCTCCCATAAGATGACCTTCTTAAAGTAGCTACCCTCTTGGACAGGGCCTGGTGCAGAAAGACCCTCACCTATTTCTGCAAAAATAAACAAGAACAGACTTGCAAAGTATACTAACAGAAACTTACATGATAATGAAATACAGAGATCAACACTTACTCGTTAAAAAGGAAGGAGAGGATTGAAGGACGTTTTCAAAGCACATATTAAATAAGTATAAAATTGACAGAAATACTTTTGGAACAAAGAAGTGTTATATCACTTTATTTAGCAATAGTTAAACTCAATATTTTAAAAAAATACATAGATATGCATCCCTGCATGTGTCCAGTATATGTAAAAGTGGTCAGACTCTGGGGGAATCCTATAGAATAACAAAGATCCAAGAGTGGATTCCAAATGTACTCCATAGGTGAAATTCCACATGAATTCAACCAACATGTGTATAGAGAACCACTGAACACATACTAGTCATATGGATTTCTTTATAGAAATGGAGGGGGTTTCTGATGGCAATCCCACATCAGTTCACTGTTAGCAGAAATTATGGATTGTTCTTAAGGAGCCCAAATTTAGCAATCATCATGTACTGTGGAAGGAAATGGTAGAAACTGAGCAACACTTCACTGCAGGTTGTAAAACATTAGTACTTAATGAATGCTTAGCAAGACATGAACTGGTGGATGGAATTATCTATCAGAAGCTCAATATCTTTCAAAAATGAACAAATGACAGATATTCATATTACAAATGGAGATCTCAGGATATCCTAGAGAATTCAAAAATAAATTCTACTGGACCTGGAATGTTGTCATTGAACAAAACTATGGCCCCCATCTCCCAGTCATAACAAAGATCCATAAAAATTCAAAAACAATGTTTTTAATAGCATACCAAGTGTTCCTAATCTCTAAGGTGCGTGGATGAAAAGTTTGCAACATATAGAAACCTAGGGGAAGAACTGAAAACCATGTGAGAACAGCCTGAGAAACATGTGATCCCCACAGTCCTGTTTCCTCCTAGAATTGTCTTAAAGATGTATTCACAGAGCCTGCAGCAGATAAGTTGAGATTCTAATACTTTTAATGAATTGCAAAAGACAGTGATTCTGAAGAACACTAAACAGAAAAGAATCAGTAGCATGATATGTAAACTCCATCCAAAAGACTGTCAGAGATGAATAATAATGATAATATAAACACTTCTATAGTGCTTCACGGTTTGAAAAGCACTTTGCAAACATCTCATTTGAACCTTACAACCACCCTATAATTTACTGATCAAAGGTATTATTATGACCCCCATTTTACAGATATGGAAATTGAGATTTAGAGAGTTTAAGTGGCTTGCCTATGGTCACACCATTAGCAAGGCAGAACTTCAGTCTAGGTCTTGTGACTCCATTTCCAGTTGTCTATCCACTATGCCAATTCACTAGTGGCAAGGTGGCTGGTATTGGAGAGGATAAAACTCCAAATCTAAATAGTTTTAGAAAGAGATTTATTAAGTCCCTGGGTAGAGGAGACTGAGCCAGAAAGGAGGGTGTGGCTCCCTCTTCTCTGGGTTCTGGAAGGTTTATATTATATAGGATTTAGACCAGGATACCTCTATATAAACGAGGGGGTAGACATGCTGCCTCCCTGCATCCCACTCTGTCCCTCCCTGCCTGGCTTGATCTTTGTCTCCTCCAGCCTGCACAAAGGAGACTAAGACCTTCCCTTTTCCCCCTATACTCCTCTGCTCTGGGGGTTGTGAAGAATCCAAGTCCCATTCAAGGGCTGGTGGTTTGCAGATGCTGCTGCAGCTACTGTGCTCTTTCCTTTTGTGGAGCCCAAGATATCCCTCCCTCCACCTCCCCCTTTCCCTCATTGTCCTCCCTCTCCCAGTTTCCCTAAAGGGTCAGACCCTCAACAACCCCAAGCTGAGCTCAGCAGCTGCTCCCCACCTCCAACCCCAGCAGCCTGCCTTCAGGAAGCTGGGACCCTGGTGAGTCCCCGGCCCATCTCTAGGTGGAGGATGCACTGTGCTCCCCTTGCTAAGCCAGTTTGAGTGATGGTGGCTTTGAGAAATGATTGGAGTTGAGTGTCCCCACTGCTCTGGGCCTGGTGTCACAGAGCCCCCTCTCCTTTCTCCTCCCTCTTCTGCTCTGGGAGGAAACTAGACCCGCCCTGAAGTGATGTCATAGTGCCTGCCCTCTCTCACCTATTGATTCTAAATCTTCCTCTCTGTCAGAGGATAGGAGTCGGATGAGCAGCTCCAGATCTCTGTACCCCTCACCCACTTCCCTTCCTGTGCCGGTCAGGCCATGCACTCTCCTTCTAACAGGAGCAGGCTGCCAGGGTCATACTCACCAGTTCTCAGAGCCCACCTGGATAAACACAAGAGCAGGAGCAAGAGAGCGAGCTCCAATCCCTACCGCCCCTTATATACCTTCCTAGCCCCTCCTCCTCAGCCCGCCTACTAGTGATTGGTTGTAGGATCAGATACCGGAAGGGGATGTCTGGGGTTAGCACTGTACCAAGGGAGAGGACATGACAAAGGAAGCTAGGCCCGGATACTGGAAGGAGATGTCTGGAGTTAGCGCTGTACCTAGGGAGAGGACTAGACAAAGGGAGCTCGTTCTCTGCCATCCCACTCCCACGTGGCACAGCCCCCTGCCTCAGGAGCACATGCTCCGGCTACTTCTCCGTATCCTGTTCCTACCCCAGTTCACCGCAATTCCACATGGCACAGCCCCCTGCCTCGGGAGCATGAGCTCCGGTTACTTCCTAATATCTTGTCCCTGCCCCATCTTACCACAACCCCCACGTGGCACGTAGCCAACATCAGACAATCCCTCACACCTTCCTCTCCCCTCCCCTTCCTACCCTTTTCCCTCCATTACCCCCATCTTACCCCCATATTCCAGACTGAAGGATCCTGAAGGTCCTGCTAGTGCCTAAGTGGCTCTGAGTGAGGTATGAGCCCCCTCCCCTGCTCCTGCCTCAGCCACTCTCTTTCTTCTCCTTTTCTTCTCCTCTGTTCTCCCCCAACCTTTTCATGAAGCCCACCCTCTCCTCCTCAGTTGGCTTGTCTTAGTGCCTGGGAGGATGTGTGTAAGGGTGGGTGGAAGTTCCTGGGAGTATCCATACCTTAGTTTATGCCTATGTTGTGTATGTAGGTAGGATCATCTGTGTATCTGTGTGTGTGTGAGTGACTGTGGGTGTGTTTCTGTTTTTGTGTATATGTATGAGTTTATGTATTCAGAGGTGAACCTGTGTATGCCTTCTCCTTCAGGGTTGTTCCTGCCTGTGACTTCCTGCCTGCCCAGGCCTCTTCTGGAGGGCTGGGGTTTTGTGGGATCATGAGTTGGGGTGGGGTGCAGTGGAGGCCACCAAGGAGAAGCCTTTGGGAATACTCCCTCTCTCTCCTCCTCAGGTGAACATTTCCATCTTTTCTTTCTTCCTTCCTTGCATCCTTGGCTGGGCCTGGGAGCTTGGGAGAGAGGAGAATCTGGGAACTCTTCCCTTCTCCCTCTCCATATCATTCCTTTTGTTTGGTGTTGTTTAGTTATATGGTATATTTGTTTTTTGTTCTGCTTATAACCAGAACATGGTGAAAGGGACATTTCCATGTACCTTGCCTGTGGATCCTTATGATTTACAGAATTAAAGAAAAGAGTTATTTTTTCTCATTATGGGGGATTTGTAGCATTTTGTCATAGGGCTATTGATAGCTTGGATTTCTTCCTTTGAAAACCACCTGTTCATATCCTTTAACCTATTGGGGAATCACTATTAATCTTAGAATTTGGAATCAGTTCCCTCCATATCTTGCATATGCAACAGTCCTTGGAGAACTTTACTGCAAGGATGTTTTTCCTCACTTAACTGTTACACTTCTCATTTTAACTGCATTGGATCTGTTTGTGCAAAAACATTTCAACTTTATAGAAGCAGAATCATCCATTTTATTTTCTGTGATTCTCTCTGTTGCTTGTTCTGTCATAACCTCTTCCCCTACTCATAAATGTAAAAGTAATTTCCTCATTAATCCTCTAATTTGCTATTGATTTCTCCTTTACACCTAACACATATATCCATTTGTAGTTTAATTTGATAAGTTGTGTGAGGTGTTGATGTCCTAACAAATTTTTGTCAAACTGCTTTTCCCTTATCCTATCTGTTTTTCTTTTAATCAAAAAGTATGTCTTCCTGTATACCCTCCCTTGCAATTTCTGTCTTTGGATTTATTTAACACTATTTTATTTTTATTAGTTTGCTTCTGTACATTACATATTTAATCTTTTCCATTGATAAACTTTTTAATTTTTAACAAGTTCAAATTGTTTTTGGGACAGCTAGATATTCTGCAGAACCTGAAGTCAGGAAGACTCATCTCCTTGAGTTCAAATCTGGCCTTAGACACTTTCTAGTTTTATGACTCTGGACAAGTCACTTAACCCTGTTTGCCTCAGTTTTTCATCTGTCAAATGAGCTACAGAAGGAAATAGCAAATCATTCCAATATCTTTGCCAAGGAAATCCCAAATGGGGTCAGGAAAAGTCAGACATGACAAAGCAATTGTTTTCATAATCACTGAACTTTAGTATAGTTTGAGATCTGCTACTGACTTCAAATCCCTTTCTTTCCTCCTTCTCCCTCGTCATTTCCTTTGAGATACATGAGCTCTTTTAAACTATTTGTATCAATGTTTTCGGTTTCTTACATCACCAAGCTATCCCATGTATCTCTCCCTCTCCACATCTTCAAAAGCCATGCCATGCAACAAATTCTATTTCGTGTTTTAGGGAGAAGAAGAAAAGTGAGCACATCTGATTAATGAATTCAGGACATGGTGTGCCTTGTGTAAGACCTGTGGACTTCTCATCTCCTGGATGGGTAGGATGATGGTATCTTTTCATGTTTCCTTTTCAGGCCCACCTGACCTTTAACATTTTGTTACAGGTACTTTTAATTTCTTGTGTGTCATTCTTTCTATTTAAATTGTTGTAGTTACTGTGTATGGATACTGTTTTCTTGGCTCTGCTTAATTCACTTTGCATTTGTTCACAAAGATCTTTCCATACTTCTCTGTATTCATCACACTCATCATTTCTTACAGCATGGTAGCAGTATTCCATGACATTTATCTTCCAATCCTTGTTTAGCCATTCCCCAGTTGATGAGTGTCTACTTTGTTTCCAATTCATAGCTGTCACAAAAAGTGCTATTATAATTATTTTGAAGTCTATGGGGACTTTTTTCCTATTCATGGCTTTGTTGTGGTGTAATGGTGTCTTTTTAATGACTTTGGACATTTTCTTTCTTTCTTTTTGTTTTATAGACAGTTTATAAGAAAGATAAAGGTCTCACATTTTAAATATACAAAGAACTTTGTCAAATATATGAGAATATGAGTCATTTCTTAATTGATAAATGGTTAATGGATATGAACAGGCAATTTTCTGAAGAAGAAATCACAAAAACTTATAGTCATATGAAAAAATGCTCTAATCATCATTGATTAGAGAAATGTAAATTAAAACTATCTTGAGATATCATTTTACACCTACCAGATTGGCTAAAATGATAGAAGGGAAAAGTGACAAATGTTGGAGGGCATATAGAAAAATTGGGACACTAATTCATTCTTGGTAGAATTGTGAACTGATCCAACCATTCTGGAGAACAATCTGGATTTATGCTCAAAGAGTTATTAAACTACCTTTATCCTTTGACCCAGCAATACCACTACTTGGTCTATTTCTTTTTTTCCCCTTTTTTTTAAGCAACAACAACTTTATTACTCCAGGTTTAGCACTTTTCCCATTATGCTACCTAGTTACCTCTGTATCTAGTTCTACATATCACATTTGATATACTGATATGTTACTGGTATATTAGTACAGGTATACTGACAAACTGGAATACATTCTGAAGACAGAAACCAGAATAATGAGGAAATGCAAACATATTTGAGAAAATGTGGTCTAGGTCTTTTTAAAATAACATTTGATGAATGTCAGTGACCAGGGATATGTAGATAAATAAGAAAAATGTACATTTGGCAAGGGGTGTGTCCTTTGTTCCTATTTTCACATGTAGAGATTCTGATTTTTTTTTCCTTATGAAGGAGATCCAAGTGAATTGGATTTTGGAACAAAAAATCTCTTTGAAAATCATCTTCTGCTCTATAGCCATCTTAAAAGATTTCACTAGCCTTTCTCCTAGATGTCAATGCTCTCAATTTACAATTACAGGCATACTGCTTTCTTATGTTGCTTATTCATTTCTTCTGTATTTCATTAATAAAAGTGTTAAAGGAAAGTAAGCCACTCACCAACTCCCTGGGACACCTTAATAAATACCTTATCTTAAGCTGTAAACATTATTATTTATCATTTTCCTCTTCTTCCAGATATTTTTCATTTGGTGAATACAATTATTATCTAACCAAGTAAAATTTTTTTTCAAAATACCAACTCTTAAACTAGGAATTATTACGCATGACACTCAAATAGATTTTATAGTATTCCATTAAGTCAAAAATCCCTGCATTTCTTTGTTTTTAAAGCAATACTTAGTTTGGAAGTACTTTTCCTATTTTCTTTTTTCTTTTTGTTTGGTTGTGAAAAACTAAGTATATTTCCCTTAATCCTATCCCACCCCCATTTATTTTGTTCTCTTATTTGACTCTGTCCCTCCTTAGAAGTGTTATTTATTCTCTCCTTAAGCCAAATCCAATGAGAATAAGATTCACTCATTCTCTCTCACCTTCACCCATCTCCCCTCCACTGTAAAAACCTTTTCTTGTCTGTTTTATGTTTGATAATTTACCCCATTCTACCTCTCCCTTTCTCCTTCTCTCTACATAATCCCCTCTCACCCCTTAATTTTATTCTCCAGATATCACCCTTTCATCTGCAACTCACCCTGTATGCTCTTTCTATCTATCTGTACATACATACATACATATAATTTTTTTCCCTCCAACTACTCTAATACTGACAAAGGACTCATGAGTTACAAATATCATCTTTCCATGCAGAATGTAATTAACCTTAATAAGGCTCCTGTTTACCTCTTCATGTTTCTCTTGACTCTTGTATTTGAAAGTCAAATTTTCTATTCAGTTCTGGTCTTTTCATCAAGAATGCTTGAAAGTCCTCTATTTCACTGAATGTCCATTTTTTCCCCTGAAGGATTATGTTCAGTTTTGCTGGGTAGGTGATTCTTGGTTGTAATCCTATCTCCTTTTCCCTCCAGAATATTATATTCCAAGTCCTCTAATCCCTTAACGTAGAAGCTGCTAAATCTTGTGTTATCCTGATTGTGTTTCCACAATACTTGAATTGTTTCTTTCTGGCTACTTGTAATATTTTCTCCTTGACCTGGGAACTCTGGAATTTGGCTATAATATTCCTAGGAGTTTTCCTTTGAGGATCTCTTTCAGGAGGTGATTGGTGGATTCTTTCAATTTCTATTTTGCCTTCTGGTTCTAAAATATCAGGGCAGTTTTCCTTGATAATTTCTTGAAAGATGCTGTTTAAGCTCTTTTTTTGATCATGGCTTTTAAGATAGTCCAATAATTTTTAAATTCTGTCTCCTGGATCTATTGTCCAGGTCAATTGTTTTTCCAATGAGATGTTTCACATTGTTTTCTATTTTTTCATTCTTTTGGGTTTGTTTTACAGTGTCTTGATTTCTCATAAAGTCACTAGCTTTCAATTCCTCCATTGTAATTTTTAAGGAAGTATTTTCTTCAGTAATGTTTTGGACTTCCTTTTCCATTTGACCAATTTTGCTTTTGAAGGCATTCATCTCCTCATTGGCTTTTTTGACCTCTTTTGCCATTTGGGTTAGGCTATTTTTTTAAAGTGTTATTTTCTTCAGTATTTTTTTGGTTCTCCTTTAGCAAGCTGTTGACTTGTTTTTTATGATTTTCTTGCATCACTCTCAGTTTTTCCTCTACTTCTCTTACTTGCTTCCCAAAATCCTTTTTGAGCTCTTTCATGGCCTGGGACCAATTCATATTTTTCTCAGAGGCTTTGGATGTAGTAGCTTTGACTTTGTTGTCTTCTTCTGGTTGTATGTTTTGATCTTCTTTGTCACCAAAGTAAGATTCTATAGTCTGACTCTTTTTGCATTGTTTGCTCATGATCCCAGCCAAATACTTGAGTCATAAATTCTTTGTTAAGGTAGGAGTCTGTTTCCAATATGGAGAATGTACTGTCCCAAGCTTTGGGAGTTTTGTGCATCTGTTTTCAGAGATACTTCTAGGGACCTGCAAATTTTCAGTTATTCCAAGGTGCTATGATAAAGGGTGAGGTTTTTACTCCTTTCCTGGCCTGTGCTCTGGTCTATGAGTGACCACAAGTACTCTTTTCTGTCTTGGAACTGAGAAGAGGATTTCTCTCCACAGCCACTACAAGCTCTACCACACCAGCACTCCTCCTTGCCCCAGGACCGCCACTCAGAACTGTGACCCAGATCCAAGCATGGGCAAAGCAAGAGAATCCTGCCCAGCAAAGAGATCCCTGCAATTCCCCTCTAATCAGTCACTCGATTCCCCCTCAGTCTGTGGGCCAGAAGCTCAGGAAATAGCCACCATCCTGGGGCTGTGTGGGGACTGGGGCTGGAATCTGCGCTTCTCTCTCTCACCGCAGACACAGACTTTTCCTACTGACCTTCCACGTTGTCTTTGGCGTTCATGGGTTGAGAAGTCTGGAAACTGCCACAGCTGCCTGTGATTCAGTCCTCTGAGGCCTGCTCCAGGTTTGCTGAGGCCTGTGTGCCCATGCCAAACTGTGTTCCTCTCACCACGCAGTGCAATATACCTTTCTGATCAACCATCCAGGTTGTTTTGGGCTGAAAATTTGTTTCACTCTGTCTTTTTTGGGTTCTGCTGCTTTAGAATTTGCTTAGAGCCATTTTTTACATGTATTTGGAGGTGTTTGGGGGAGAGCTCAAGCAAGTTACTGCTTTTACTCCTCCATCTTGGCTCTGCCCCCCTGGACATTTTCTTAAACTTTCTTTGCATATTTCAAAATTAATTTACTAAATGGATATGTCATTTCACAGGTCCACCATGAATGTATTAGTGTGTGTATATTTCTACATCCTTATTTATGTATGAAAACCATATTTGTGCCATAAAAAAATTGATAGGCCTCTTCCTTTACCTGCTGTTTCAAATAGTTTATATAGTACTGGGATGAAGTTTTTTAAATGTTTTAGTAGAATTCACTTTCAAATCGATCTGGTCCTGGGAGCTTTTTACTAGGGAACTCATGTATGCCTTGTTCATTTTTTTTTCTTTTAAGATGGGGTTATTTGCGTTGTAGGCAAAAATGATACTGCTGTTCAGGGTCCTTGTTCCCTCTTACCAGAAATTGCTCCTCTCTGCCTTTGAACTGTGACTCAGAAGTCTGTATAGGCAATGGAGTGTCCTAACAGCTTCCAATCTTATATCTAGTGTTACCACAGGGGTCTCTGTCTCTTTCTAACCAATTGCTGGGTCCCCTTATTGTCTCTGCCTTGAGAGCTCCAAAAGCTTTTGCTGCTTGTGACAATTAACATTAATTATCTGAAATAGAAAATAATTATGAGGTACAAAGTTTCTAAGTAAATAAATAATGATTTCAGAGTAATGGCTGACAGTTTCCCCTTAAGTCAGGTCAACAAATTCCTCAGTAATTAGTGAAAAAGTAGTGATTTCAGAGCTTATTTTTATAATAGAAAAGAGGAATAAAAAATACAGTAATCTAAGGAAACTTGTTTGAACATAATTCAGTTGGACAAGGCAGGTCATCTGACTGGTTTGCTTCTCCCAGGCTTTCTTCACCCAAATTCGTACTGTTGGCCACAAATGAGATTATCCCAGAAGTCCTTGCCCCACAGCTGAAGCATTTTGTAACCAGAAAGCTTCCTGTCAAAGGGCATGTAGTTTGAACTAAGACTGGGAAGGAGGATTTTGTGATTTGTAGTTAGCAGTAACCCCTCCCTCCAGTTCTGTACTTGCTACAAAGGGAAACTAAACCTTAGAAGATTACACTACTCAACTCACATTTGAGCTCTAGCTGAAGAAAAGTAAGGGGGCTTATCCATTAAGTCTAAAGAACTTAACCTGTTGTCAACCCCTCTTTCTTCAGCTACCAGAAAGGGGAACTTAGCTTTTATAAAGAGTGTTCTAATCCTATGATTATTTTATTCCTACAGTGATATATGTCTTACTCTAAACTATCTGCTAATAAATGATAAAGTCTATTCAATCTATCTATTCATTAAATCTATAAGTAACATAGACTGAAGAGAATACCTTTGTTAGTTTGGCTTAGCTGTTAGGGCTAATTTTTCCTTAAAAAAAGTAGCTTAATCCCACAATCAAAGAAGAATTAAATCAAAGTTATCAATAATAACTGATTTAAATAGTATTTCTTTTCACTCCACCATCTGGTCCCACCACTAGCGTTTCATGCACATTGGGCTCCAGGCAGCCTCCACCCTTGTTCCACAGACATCTCCTTGCAATCTATCAGGTTGTCTTAGGCTTGGGAGAATGTCTCATTGTGACCTTTTGTTGACTCTGCCACTGGAGAATTTGATGTGAGTCATTATTTTAAAGATGTTTGATGGGGAGTGTTGGGAGAGTTCAGCTAAGTGCTTCATCTACTCAGCCTTCTAGCCAATAAATTCTTCAGTTGCATTAGTGATCATTTGATCCTTCATGAAGTGCAGGAACCAGCAAAGGGAAAAGGGCATTATTGCCTGACTCTCAGCATTGTCCCTGACTGTCCCCCATACCTGATATGCTCTCACTATTCATCTCTACCTCTTGGCTTCCCTGGCATCCTTCATATCCCACATAAAACCCCACCTTTTACAGGAAGCCTTTCTTGATTCCTCCCTAATTCTAGCCCCTTTTCACTGCTTATTAGTTCCACTTTATTCTGTCCATAGTTTGTTTCTCCATAGTTGTTTTCATTTTATCTTCCCCATTAGACTGAGCTCCTTCAGAACAGAGACTGTCTTTTGCCTTTTTTGTATCCTAGCTCTTACTTAGCAATACGCCTGGCCCACAGAAAGTACTTAATGTATGTTCGTAGACTAACTATTCAGGATCAGATTCTCAGTAATAGTGGTTGCTAGAATGGAAATGCTTAGAGGAAGTGACCACTTAGTCCTAGAGTTTGTGATAAAAGAGAGGCCATCAACCTAGGAGTTTGGTGTTCCAGAAATTCAAAGACCATAAATATTGGTGATAAGGAACTTTTCAACAAAAACTTCTGAGAACACTGAAAAACAGTATGGAAGAAATTAGGTATCTTCCCACATCCCCTCCAACATCTCATAACATAAACCAAGGAAAGCTCCAAATGAATACATGAATTAGACAAAAAGGGAGATATTATAAACAAATTTCAGAATTAAAAAATTGCCTTTCTCATCTATAGATAGAGGAAGAGTTCAGGAACAAAGAAGGATCTTAGGAGGTAGAAATCATTATTTAAATTATTTTCATTTAAGTTAATTTAAATGTTTTTTTCTAAAAAGTAAATTAATGCAGCTAAAACTAGAAAAAGCCAGTACATGGGAAAAAATCTTTGCAGAAAGTTTCTCTGATATGTAAAGTATTCAGAGAAGTGATTCTCACTTATAAACATAAGAAGAATTTTGTAACAGAATGTTAACATGTGGTTTTCATAGAAAGAAATTTAAACTATCCACAAACATATAGAACAATGTTCACAATTACTAATAATTAGGAAAATGCAAATGAAAGCAATTCTGAGGTTCTCCTTTATAACCATGAGTAATAGGGCAATGACATAGAAGATAAGTAGATATATAGTTAAGAAAACAACTAATTGCTCTTTATGAACTGATTCCTAAAATGACAATTAAAAAAAGAAACTGACAGTTATTGGAGAGACTGTGGCAAAATAGGTCTAGTAATAAAGTGTTGGTGCAGCTATGACTTGGTGCAACCATTCTGAAAATCAATTTTAAAGTTATGTTTCAAAAGCACTAAGCATCCCTTATTATTTTGTTTCCAAATAATTTTTAGTTTCTCTTTCTATTGCCCTTCTTAATATTTCTGCTTTTCTATATTTGATTATGAAGTTTTTATGCCTTAATATATGGTATGTTTTTGTGTAGCTGTCATGTATCGCTAAGAAAAAAGTATATTTCTTTCTATCTCCATTCAGTTTTCTCCAGACGTCTATCATATCTGCATTTTCTTAAATTCTAATCACCTCCTTCAGTTCTTTCTTCTTTATTTTGTGGTTAGATTTATCTAGTTCTGAGAGGGGAAAGTTGAGATCCCCCACTAGTATAGTTTTACTGTTAATTTTCTCCTGTAAATCTTTTAAATTCTCCTTTAGAAATATGGATGCTATTTGGTACATATATGTTTAGCATGTTTTTTGGATAATTGACTTATTTATTTTTAGTTTTCAAAATCTACTTCCATAAGATTTTGAGTTTTAAATTTTCTCCCCATCCTACTTCTCCCTCCCCTCCATCCCAAGCATACAATCTGATATAGGCTCACATATACATTCACATTAAGTGTATTTTCCCATTAGTCATGATGTAAGTAAAAATCAGAACTAATAGGAGGAAACATGAGAATGAAGCAACAAAACAAAACAACAAAGGAAAAGGAGAGCAAATAGTTTGCTATAATATAATATAATAAAATAATATAATATAATACATTGTTGGTGGAGTTGTGAAATGATCCAACAATTTTGGAGGGCAATTTGGAACTATGCCCAAAAGGCCATAAAATTGTGCATAACCTTTGAGCCAGCAATAGCACTTCTAGGTCTGTATCCCAAAGAGATCATTAAAAATTGGAAAAGGACCCACATGTACATAAATATTTATAGCAGCTCTTTTTGTGGTGACAAAGAATTGGAAATTGAGGGATGCCTATCAATTGGGGAATGGCTGAACAAGTTGTGGTATATGAATGTAATGAAATACTATTGTGCTATAAGAGATGGTGAGCAGGCAGACTTCAAAAAAACCTGGAAAGACTTACATGAACTGATGCATACTGAAATGAGCAGGACCAGGAGAACATTGTACACAGTAACAGACACATTATGGGATGACTGACTTTGATAGACTTGGTGCTTCACAGCAATACAAGAATCTAAGACTCATGATGGAAATTGCTATCTACACCTAGATAAAGAAATATGGAGTCATATATATTTAGTATTGACACTTCTTCATTGTCTCTTGTACCTTTAAGCAAGATGTACTTTCCTTCTTTGTCTCTTTAATTAGATCTATTTTTTTCTTAATAAATTTATTTATTTTTAGTTTTCAACATTTACTTCCACAAGATTTTGAGTTCCAAATTTTCACCCCATCTTGCCCCTCCCCCTACCCCAAGATGGCATGCATTCTG